>NC_137007.1:19728258-19966265 GCF_032717465.1 Coenobita brevimanus
TGGCTATATCGGATTATTTATCAATAAAGTTGGTTTTTGAATATTTTATACTTCGCATCGTTTAGCTGGCAAGTGGCTATGTTAGGTTATTATCAATAAAGTTGGTTTTTTGAATATTTTATATTTTACATCTTACTGTAGATCACTGCTACACAGTAGACTTTTTTGGGATTATAAATGCCTTTCAAGATCATAAATGCCTTTTAAACGTAGTAGATACCCTTTTCAATAAGCTCAAGGCCATTACTCAGCCAGAAGCTAGGCCATGAGGCCCAAGACCAAACGATACTATAAGAATATTAAAATGTTCCCTGGGCAAAATACTGTTGGACTCGGAGAGAATGTCATTCCTCTCTTCGAAAAGAGATGTCGCTATCTCTCGAATGGCCGTCAAGGCTTCTCAGCTGTGCAGTGCGATGATCCTAGAAGATCTACTCCAAAGGAGAACTGAAAAGGAGATTGTTAGTCTGGTCGAATAGGCCAGACTTTACCAGAGATGAATGTGTTTGTAGCCGCAACTCTTCACCTAAGGGTGCGAAGCGAGGAAGAGGACAAAACCCAACTTGGCGATAGATGGGACGTTCGAAAATATCTCATCATGTCTTTATACCTACGCTGGTCTTCGATGCCACTCAAGGACTACAATTGCGCCAACGTGTTCTTCTTAATAACCTGGAGTTGAATTTCGTATCTCGTCAAGCGACACACTTTTTTCATTCGCTTACTACCTATCCAAGATCGAGGCGAACAGCAGCGCCCACCATCGTCTATGCACTGCCACCAGACTCGTTGCTCTGCCAAGAGTGATATTATTACCTACTACAACGACAAAGTCCCCCAGCACAGAAACATTCTCCAAAACTTCCAGCTCCTGCATCCCAGCACCAGCAACAACAACAAGTACTAGTTTTTGTCCAATCGGTGGAGCCTTTCTGGATAGAGACTGTAATGCGGCATGCAGCAAATATTGCTCAAAAAACTCTTTCTAGCGGCGGCACCGTCCACCACCACTCTAGTTCGAGGAGTTAAGGTTCAAATGAAAGAGGTGTTTTTGAGGTTGAAATATTATTGTAAAAACAAAAAACCATCCAACACTATTACTTCACTATACTACTCCGTGCAATTTATGACAAAGGTGTAGTCAGCTATGACCATATGGTCGTATATAACACTGAGGCGAAAAGGCAATTGCTGACCTATCTGGTTGGCTGCCCGCTAAAGGAGTTAATTGTTGAAAAGCTATTTCAACCCTACATATCTGAGTTGGTAGAGTCAGTTGCTCACCTAAAAGGTTATATATAAATATATTTTTTAAAAAAATAACATTCTATCAGTAATTGGATTTTTATGGACTTTCTGTAATTATTCTAATAATAATTGCTGTTGTAGCACTCATTTTATAATTGTTGGTGTTGCTTATATTGTTAACAATATTAATTGTATTTCCAACATTACCAGTAAATAAATATATTTTTACAATCTTTGATTTATTTTCATCTTATAATTTATACAGTTGTTCTATATTGAAGAAGTGGACCCAGTATGGGATATTTTTTAGATCTACATGTGGTGAGATTTCATCTCTTGTGCCCCTGATCTGTGGTACATTCATCCCAATAGTTGTCTCAGGTAAATAATAGGGAGGTTCCCCAATTTGGATATTTACTTTTAATTTTCATTGTACCTCCTCTATTTCACTCCACAGGTTTATTATCTATTCCGAGTGAAGGAGTTCATTTTCCAAATCCATAAGCTTCTGTATCTTCTGATAGCGCCTCTTCCGTTATTGCTGAGGATCCCATCTCGTCAAACATGCACAAAAAAACGGAATATTCTTCTGATCTACATGTGGTGGGATTTCTTTGCTTGTTTCCATAAGTTGTGCACATTCATCCCAATAAATTTTTTTCTAGGTAAATATTTAGGAGGTTTCCAATTTAGATATTTTCTCAATCATTCTTCGTAGATTCCTCTATTTTGCATTCCACACGATTTATTGTCTATTCCCTGGTAGAGTTTACTTTCCAGTTCTGACAGATTAATTTCCTTCTCTGGTAATTTTTCTTGTAAGAACTACCAGCCTTTGGGATTAGACTCTTTACTTCATTGATAACTCCATCTTCTCTGCTTTGAGTTTTCACAAGGAGAGGAGTTGTATATATGGTTTTAGTTCCCTTGACGTCACATTCTTGATAAGGATATAGAGGTTTTTGGGGTAAATATTTGTTTTTTATTAATTTATATCATTTATAAAAATAAAGTGCTTATTAAATATTTTGGAAGATAACCTAAGGGATAAAAAGAGTGGATAAGTTAAGAAACTTATAGTTAGAACAAGAAACTTTAAAGGAGTTTATAAAACATAGAAAATAAATACTCAGATTTTTTCTTAATTTTTAACTAGATATCTAATATGGATGATATTTTAAGGGGTATATATGAAAATGGGCCATTTTGGAAAAAAGGTTTTATTCCTTTGATTTTATAGCTATAATTTTAATAATTTTTATAGTGATTATCATCATATTATTCTTTCATTACTTTATAAAGAATTAAATAAAAAACTAAAAAATGCCATACTATTAACATTAACCCAGAAATTATCACCGATGTTAATGAATTAACTCCATTTCTGATATTTTTACCAAGATGTAGATACTACTGTTATTGGAACTGAAGAAGATATTGATGGGGAAAAAGAGAGATGAGAGGGATAACATAGATACCGATTCTATTGGTAATGGTCCTATTGAGAGTGATATTTCCGATGATACTGAAGAATTTCATAGTTCATTTAGTCCCGATATCGATGCTACTTTTAATATTCCAATGACTCACGGTGATGAAGGTATGGATTTTAACTTAAATTTAGAATTTCCTTCAACTAACAGTTACAAGCAGATATTTACGGAGAAAAAATAATAAAATTATTCAATTATAACATTTTCTCTTGTATTATTGTATATTCTTTCCCTATGACATTTATCTTTATTACAAAACTGTCCCATGCGTCTACAGAGGCATTTTCCTCCTTTGCAACCTTTCTTACATCCACACTGGATATCGAAATTGGTTTTTTCTTTATAATTTTCCATGAAAACGGCCTGTTTAAGAGAAATAAAACCTTTACTTTTTTCTTCAACATTTTGAATCATCTCACCTGAAATTATTTGGAATTGATGTCTTTTAAATTTCTCCTTTAATGAAAACCCAAGAAGTGTTTGAATTTTGTATTCGTTTGTTGATTTATCATATTCTGATATATATCCCATGAGATTGGAATTATTCAATTTCGATATTTTAAAATTTTCCAGAATGGGAATGAGAACTTTTGAAAAAATGGGAGCGATGTAATCAGGAACTGTTAACATTTTCTGTTCTTCTTTAAAATATCTGTTTTAGATATGGAATTTATTAAAAGAGCCTCATAAGGACTCATACCAATGGATCTATTATGTGATGTATTTTTATAATATTGTGCCACGTTTAAGGCGTCCACCCAATTATTGTACTTACCTTCATTATTTAAAGCTTTCAGAATGTTAATTACATCTCCATTTGCCCACTCAACACTTCCTTGACTTTGTGGGTGATAAGGTCGCCCTTTGATTAAACAAATACTCATATTGTATTCTTCGATTATGTTTTTCAGTGAAGAAAATTCTAAACCATTGTCTGTCTGTAAGATTCTAGGGGGACCAAATAACAAGATTATATCTAAAATGGTCTTTCCCACCTCTTTAGACTCTTTGCTGTGTAGAGGACGTAATATACAAAATTTGGTGTTATGATCTTGATAGTTAAGTATGTAATTGTATTCCATATAACTCTCTGAAAGCATATTAAGTCCACCTGAACCCTATCTCCATATCTACCTGATATTATTGGGTTTGTTACAACTTTTTTAGGGTAAGACAATTTTTTCCTAAGATTGCAATTCTTACAATGTTTAATATAAAGTTTAACTAAATTCATTGATATATTAGCAATTTTTTCATTGATTTTTTTTGTGTATTTTTCCCCTCTATGTCCTGTTCCAGAATGGCATTCTTTTATAATATAATATAATTCATCTATATGAACAAAATATTTTCCAGTTTTCTTAGATTGTAAAACAATCTAGTAGCACCCATATACTCTCCAGTTTTGTATAATCTCAATTTATTATATTCTTTTGGATCTTTACTACCTTGTTTTTTTGTTGCTTCTTCAATAGAGTTAATATAGGAGTTTAATCTCTCTTTTGTAAATATAGTACATTTTTTATTGGGGTTATTAATAGACCTTTCATTAAAACACCTAAGTAAATATTCAACCTCTTGATTGAATCGAGCTTTTTCTTCTAAATCGCAATCCATGGCAACGATTTATACGGATACATATAAATATAGATTTGAGAAGTAGTTAGTTGGTTGTGAAAGATGAAGCGTCAATATCAAAACAACATTCAGTCTAATAAATTAAGAAAAGAAGAGGATGAACTTCCAAAAATATATAGTTACAAAAAGATTGAAAAGTATAAACAAGGACAACAAGGAGGAACTGAAGATAAAAATGAGATTAATAATTTTATAAAATATTTATATGAAGAAGAAGAACGTACTCCAGCTTCGTGTTTTCATATAATTGAATTTATTATACAAAATCTCTATGGTGAAAAAGGTGACTACTACAATGAAAAGAAAAGCAGTTTGATTCCTGCACTTGTTTGTTATTTTATATATTCAGGCAATGATGCTTCATGGAGGATTAATATTTATAAAATTATAGAATATTCTCTGTACACTCTGACTCAAATAGAAACAGAGGAGGATATTTGGCGTCTTTACCAATGCTTCAGAAAGATTGTAGCATATCAGTTTGGAATAGACGAAAATAAAATGTTTGCCTTTTTGAAATATAAAACTATAGTCAAATGTAAAAACTATGAAAACAATATCTATGAAGATGGTGAAATATTAGAAAATGATTATGAATATATATTTAACATGTTAAAGGAAGTGCTGAAACTTCAAGAAGTTGTAAAGCCAATAAGTGTTGATGAGATAAAATACCAGACTGAATCTTTTGAATATTTATATTATGCAATAGCTAAAAGGAAAAAAAAGGAGAGAAAACCTTTTGTTGTTATTCTTGGTAGAAATAAAATGGAGATGCTCATCGACTCATTTAAAATGTCAATAGGGCATAATTTGACTATATTATTTAGTGAGAATGACATAACATTGGTTGATTGTAATGATATTATTATATATATAGATTTAGATTGTAAACATTATAATATATATAATTTTAATGTTTTTAGAAAATTTTAAAAATAGAGAATTTAGAGCATTTTTTTATATAACAGATGACATAATAGGAACAGATTATACAGAAATGAATCTACGAGAAAATAATTTTTATTTAATATGTCTCGATCCTGTACAAATGAAAATTCCCACAAGGGAATTAATGATAAAATGTCTAAAATAACATATATATATGTAGAATATAATAGTTATGAAAGAATGAGTATTTTCTTAGTGATGAAATTATATTACAAAAAAGGTTATATATTCATTCTTCATAAAATTGAATTATTTTTAATATTTAAGTGGGCAACCAACTCCCAACCAGATAGGTCAACAAGGACTGAAATTTTTTTTTCATTTCAGAATTATATAGAACCAACATGACTACATATTTGTCTTACATATATGGTGTAATAATATTTGTTTCTTTATAATAAAAATCAACCATTAGAATCTTTAATATTTTACACTTTTGTGAGAAAAGTTTATTTACTCCATTTCCAGAATTTTAGTTTTTACTGATTGCATCGGAGAAGATATGTATACTTTTCTAACTAAGAGAAGGGTGCTACTGAATTTTTTATACTAGTTTTTTTTTTAGTTTTGAAAATTTAGAAAAATTTTTTTTATTCAGAGAGAGCCTATCCTTTTAAATTCTAAATCAAGTAAGACTAATTTATTTTTTACACTTCAGAGACTGAAAAATCTTAGGAGTGATATATCATACTTCCGACTTTTTTTTTAATGATTGGCCATCTACTAATTTTATTTAGTTTTGAAAATTCAGACAAATCTATATTTTTTTTACACTTCAGAGACTGAAAAATCTTAGGAGTGATATATCATACTTCCGATTTTTTTTTTAATGATTGGCTATCTACTATTTTTTTTTAGTTTTGAAAATTCAGAAAAATTTATTAGAGTGACACAACATATTTTTTTTTACATTTCAGAGACTCTGAAAAATATTAGGAGTGATATATCATACTTCCGATTTTTTTTTTTAATGATTGGCTATCTACTATTTTTTTTTAGTTTTGTAAATTCAGAAAAATTTATTAGAGTGACACATATTTTTTTTTACATTTCAGAGACTCTGAAAAATCTTAGGAATGATATATCATACTTCCGACTTTTTTTTTTTTTAATGATTGGCCATCTACTATTTTTTTTAGTTTTGTAAATTCAGAAAATATTTATTAGTCTGACACAATATATTTTTTACATTTCACTCTGAAAAATACAAAAAAAAAAATATCTAGTTCTTTTTTTTTGGATATAAAGTTTCTCCAAAAACTGTGTTTTTTTCTTTGTAAAGTTCAGAAAAGGTTATTAGTCTGACTGAATATATTTTTATTCAGAGATTTTCTGAATCTGTGAAGTGAGAGATCTTTCCTATTCATATTTCTCTCATTATCTGCCCCATCTGTCTAGTTTTTCTTTGAACATTCAGTATTTATAAATTCAGAAAAATTTATCTAGTTGATCTAGGAAGATTAATATATTTTTGCAAAATAATGTATGAGAAAATAGTTTTTAGTCTATTTTAAATATCATTTCTCCATTTCAGAATTAAAAAAAAATACAAATTGATTTTCTTTGAACCCTAAAGTTCCAAAAGAAAACTGTATTTGGTTTATATGATTTATAATCAAGTGTAGGTTATTACTGAAAATATTTTTATTCAAAAAAGATTTTTCTGAATCTGTGAAGTCTGGTGTATCTTTCCTATTCATATTTCTCTCATTCCTGCCCCATCTGTCTAGTTTTTCTTTGGACCCTAAAGTTCCAAAAGAAAACTGTGTTTGGTTTATATAATTTATAATCGTGTAGGTTATTACTGAAAATATTTTTATTCAAAAAAGATTTTTTTTAGGTCTAGGAAGTCTTGTGTATCATTCCTATTCATATTTCTCTCATTCCTGCCCCATCTGTCTAGTTTTTCTTTGAACCCTAAAGTTCCAAAAGAAAACTGTGTTTTGTTTATATGATTTATAATCAAGTGTAGGTTATTACTGAAAATATTTTTATTCAAAAAAGATTTTTCTGAATCTGTGAAGTCTGGTGTATCTTTCCTATTCATATTTCTCTCATTCCTGCCCCATCTGTCTAGTTTTTCTTTGAAAAATATTTTTATTCAAAAAAGATTTTTTTGGGATCTAGGAAGTCTGGTGTATCATTCCTATTCATATTTCTCTCATTCCTGCCCCATCTGTCTAGTTGATCTAAAGGAGATTAATATATTTTGTAAAATAATGTATCAGAAAATAGTTTTTAGTTTAACTTTCTTAAACATCATTTCTCCATTTCAGAATTTAAAAAAAAATACAAATTGAAGATTTTTCTTTGAACCCTAAAGTTCCAAAAGAAAATTGTGTTTGGTTTATATGATTTATAATCAAGTGTAGGTGTCTAGTTAGTAATTGGTTGTCTACTAAAGGGTTAAAGGGTAATAATACATATGTTCGAGATATTAATATATTTTTACAAAATAATGTATCAGAAAATAGTTTTTAGTCTGACTTTCTTAAATATCATTTCTCCATTTCAGAATAAAAAAAATACAAATTGAAGATTTTTCTTTGAACCCTAAAGTTCCAAAAGAAAACTACTTATTGCTAGATATTCCACTCCGCTGCCATCTTTTGAGTTGTATTTAGATGGAAGACCAAGGACTGTCATAGTCTTTTATACTTTCCCTTATTTTAATAATTTCCTTTACACTTTCTTGTAAGATCTTTGGCAGGAGTTTCAGATGGGGCTGAAGTTTGTCCTTATTATCACATATGGCCAAATAACATTGGAACTGTAGTGTACCAGGATTATTGATAAAAGGGCGTTGAGGAAAATTATACTTTAAATATTCATCTATATAGTACCTATCACTGAGTGAGTAAAGATTGGTATATCTTATCTCTATTATAATTCTTCTCCAAGATTGTCTGGAAAAGATCCCACCTCCAGCAAATTCAATGTAGTGGTCACAGAATGCAAATAATTCTTCGAAAACTTCTCTTTTTTTCTTCTTGAGTTTCATTCTGACCAGGACGTGGAAGGTATCGACACAATCTGTCAAATCTATAAAGTATAAACGATCAATATTTTCTAAATCAATCTTGAAATTCTTTAGTTCGTTGTAATCCCACTCTGACTTCGAAAAAAAACATTGGTTGAAAAAAAAAAACTGCTAGACAATTCCTCGATTCTAGTCAAAAAGGTTATGGCTAGATGTCCCCCTCCACTATCATCTTGTATTTTTTATTGGGTTATATTAAAAATAGAAGACCAAGGGCTGTCATAGTTTTTTATACTTTCCCTTATATTAATAAATTCCTTTACACTATCTTGCAGGGTCTTTGGCAGGAGTTTCAGGTGGGGTTGAAATTTGTCCCTATTCTCACTGATGACCAAATAACACTGAAACTTTAGCGTGCCGGGGTTATTCATAAAGAAGTGACAGGGGAAGTGATAATTCCAAATATATTTATCTATATGGTACCCATCGCTGAGTAGTGATTCATATATCTTTGTTAAAATCTTTCCTCAAAACTGTCTGGAAGAAGATATTGGGGTTGAAAGTAATAAAGATTCCTCCCCCACTACAATATTTACATTCGAATCCCTTGTATGTGTCACAAAATCCAAATAACTCCACAAAGATTATTCTTTTCTTCTTTTTGAACTGCATTCTTGCTAGGAGATGGAAAGTTTTCTTATCGAAATAGTTGCTGTAGTTGATGTAGTATAGGCGATCCACTTCCTGTAGATCTACCTCGAAATTCTTCACTTCATCGCAATCCCAGTCTGATTTTTCCGAGGGTGGGGTCTTACGAGTAAACGTATATTGGTAAACAAGGGACAAGTTTAGATAGTTCCATAATTTCCACATTGTTTACATCATTAACTAGAGATTTGAAGCCCTTCATTGTCCTATGCTGATTGTTAAAAAAAAAAATATTATAACCTTTTAGTGGGCAATCAACCGTCAACCAGATAGATAGGTCAGCATAGTACACACTGTCTTGGTCCCGCAGGCATGAAGATCACCAGCCGGATGTTTATGGTTAAATGCTATAAACACTGTAGTAACCAGGCCAACGACTGTTATATTCTTTTACACCTTCCCATATTTCAGTAAATTCTTTTACACTCTTTTGCAGGATCTTCGGCAGGAGCTCTAAGTAGGACTGAAGTATGTCCTTATTCTGACTGATGGTCAAATGACACTGGAACTGTAGCGTGCCTGGGTTATTTATGAAGAAGCGACGAGGGAAGTTATATTCCCAAACGTACTTGTCTATATGGTATCCATCACTGAGTAGAGATTCGTACACCTTATCTCTGTTAAAATTTCCCTTCATTACTGCCTGGAAGAAGATGTTGGGATTGAAAGCGATAAAGATTTCCCCTGCATAAAGTTCATTATTTACAAGTCCAAAGCGGTCATGTGTTGTATATAATTCCACAAAGACTGGTCTCTTTCTATACTTCATTCTAGCCACGAGATGGAAGTCAGGAAAATAATTGTAAAGGTGTATATAGTAGAGACGATCCACATTCCTTAGATTGACCTCAAAATTCTCTAATTCGTTGTAATTCCATTCTGGTTTCTCCGATGGTGGAGTGTTACGAAGAAACTTTTTCTGGTTCCACATACCTGGGTACGTGTACTGCATCAGAGTTCTCAAATTATTGACTTTAATAACCAGAGATTTGAAGTCCTTCATTAGGAATAGCAGAAATGGAAGTTTCCTGGTGGTTAAAAGATAGAAATACTGTAGTGACCAGGCCAACGACTGTTATATTCTTTTACACCTTCCCATATATCAGTAAATTCTTTTACACTCTTTTGCAGCATCTTTGGCAGGAGCTCGAAGTAGGACTGAAGTATGTCCTTATTCTGACTGATGGTCAAATGACACTGGAACTGTAGCGTGCCTGGGTTATTTATGAAGAAGCGACGAGGGAAGTTATATTCCCAAACGTACTTGTCTATATGGTAGCCATCACTGAGTAGAGATTCGTACACCTTATCTCTGTTAAAATTTCCCTTCATTACTGCCTGGAAGATGTTGGGATTGAAAGTGATAAAGATTTTCCCTGCATAAAGTTCATTATTTACAAATCCAAGGGGGTCATAATTTATATATAATTCCACAAAGACTAGTCTCTTCTTCTTTCTATACTTCATTCTAGCCAGGAAATGGAAGGTATCATTATAATAGTCGATATAGTAAAGTCGATCCACATTTCTTAGATTGACCTTAAAATTCTTCAATTCGTTGACATTCCATTCTGGTTTCTCCGATGGTGGGATGTTACGAAGAAATTTTTTCTGGTTCCACATTCCTGGGTACGTGTATTTCATCAGAGTTCTCAAATTATCGACTTCACTAATCAGAGATTTGAAGTCCTCCATTAGGAATAGCAGATGTGGAGATCTCCAATCGAAAGCTTATCCCACTAAAAACTATAAGACAAACGACTATTATATTCTTTTACACCTTGCCATATTTCACTTCTTCGATTCACTGTTCCATTGTTTTACATAATTTCAATAAATTCCTTTACACTTTTTTGCCTGATCTTCGGCAAGAGCTCTAAGTAGGGCTGGTGTTTATCCTTATTCTGACTGATGGCCAAATGACACTGGAACTGTAGCGTACCGGGATTATTCAGAAGCCCTCCATTACTAAGTACAGTATGAATTATTATTTTTCTATTAGTACCACTGATTAGGCCAACAACTATTATATTCCTTTACACCTTCCCATATTTCAATAAATTCCTTTACACTTTTTTGCAGGATCTTTGGTAGGAGCTCTAGGTAGGGTTGAGCTTTGCCCCTATTCTGACTGATGGCCAAATGACACTGAAACTGTAGCATACCGGGATTCTTCATAAAGAAACGATAAGGAAATTTATATTCCAAAACATACTTGTCTATTTTGTACCCATCACTTCGTAGAGATTCGTACACCCTATCTCTGTTAAAATCATCCATCAAGACTGCCTGGAAAAAAATGTTGGGGTTGAAAGCGATGAAGAGTTCCCCTATATAAAATCCAAGGGGGTCATATTTTATATATAATTCTACGAAGACTGGTCTCTTCTTCCTTCTCAGCTTCATTCTGGCCACTAGGTGAAAGATGGCACAATCTTCATAGTATATATTGTATAGGCGATCCACATCTTCTAGATAAACCTTAAAATTCTTCAGTTCATCACCCTTCCATTCTGACTTCTCCGAGGGTGGGGTGTTACGAATAAACTTCTTCTGGTACCTCATGCCCGGGTAGGTATACTCCATAAGAGTTTTCACATCGTTCACCTCACTAACCAGAGATTTGAAGCCCTCCATTATGCCGTGCCATATCAGTTGAAAAATCTTTATATACCCCAACCTCACCGGCATCCTTGGTAGTTAGTTGTCCATTAAAGGGTTATAGATGGTTGAGTGAAGAGCCATTGGCAACGTTTTTGGTCAACATCGCCCAGATTCTGGATAGAATTGATTGAATAAAAGAGAAAAATAAACACTAAGAACCTAATTGGCTTCTGGAACAATTTGTATTTCTTAGTAAATTTCCTCTCTGAAATTTTTCCCAAGATCTATATGAATCTTATAATCTAAAGGAGATAAAAAAGAAATAGTTATATTTAATTTTGTATTGTTTGATTTTTACATTTTCCTTACAATTGTGACTGCAAGTAAATTTATATTTTACACATTCACAATGTTTGTCTATACATCCCCTACGACAAATACAGCTTCCTCCTTGAGTATATAACCTAACTGCTTTTCTAAGAGATATTTTCTCATTTTCTGTAAATCTGTTTTTCTTAGGCATGGTGCATCCACATGGTATGAGTTCCTCACTTACAAAATTCCTATCTAATATCCCATATTCTGTTTGAATTTGGTATAAATTTCTATTACTGTCTTTCTTTATTACTGTACCAAGAATGTTTCTGTTTCCCAGTTTGTTAGCCCTGTCTAAGAAATCCACTTTAATCCAGACGTCCTCGCCAATGTTCATATCTGATGAGGTTGTCGGTTCCCCTTCTGCTCGCACTTTGCTTCTCTCTCCATTCCTTCTTTGCAACTTCTAATTTTTTCCATTTCTCCCAGCCTCTCCGTCACCTTGAAAAATAAAAACAAATTCTTAGACTACATTTTTTTTAAAAACTAAAGAAAAATAAAAAATAAAATATTTCAAAAGGACACACTCTTGGAAGATCACCTTCGTCATTCGATAGTTTTTCTTCTTCTTCAGGCGAATCTTGAATGTCTTCTATCCGATTTGACAACTTCTTCAGTATGTCCAGTGGGAAAGATTTATTAAATCCCAAGATAGGATTTTTACCAAATACAACTCTATAAGGGGAGGATTTTATGATTCTATTAATTGCTGAATTTTTTTGCCACTGCACAAATTTTAATCCATCTGGCCAATTTTGTGTTTCCTTTTCTCTCAGATAGGCCCTTATCATATTTTCTATGTCACCATTTGATCTTTCCACACTCCCCTGTGATTGTGGATGTCTCGGTCGACTGTGAACAGTTTTCATTTCTGGCCAAATTGAAGATGTTATTTCTTTCAACACCTTTGCTGTGAATTCCCTCCCGTTATCAGACTGAAGAATCTTGGGTGCTCCTATTATAGTATTATGGTAAATATGTCCAAATGTTGTGCCACCTAACTAGCATTTTTATTCTTTATTGATCGTAATATTTAGAATTTAGAAAAATGAGTGATAGTTCAATATTATGTAATTAAATCCATTATATTAATTCAATTAAATCTACTTAAATCTATGACCTCTCTCCAAAAAATTGTTGGATAAGATGGGTTTTACTACTCTTCTTTGGAATTTCCCTTTCGCTTGTCTCTCCACATTTTTTATATTGCCCCATACTAATGTTTGCAACTGTTTCTTTTACTTCACTGAATGTTCTTTTCTGTCCACCTCGAATCATGAGCAGTCATAATTGTATCATAGATCTCGCTCACAGACACTACGTAACGTCCTGTTTTCTTGCATACCAACTTTTTCTGGATTGTCTCCACTCTATATGTTCGAATTAAATGATACATATTTTGGGTCTTTTTCCTTTGTTTATTTGCGATTTCCAAAGTTTCTATATATTTTTCAGTCTGTTCTCTGAGAATAAAGAACATTTTCCTGACACTTTCCTAGAAGAAAAAGAAAATTATTTTTGAGTCACGGTAAACAAAAATATATACACATATATACATTATTCTTTGTCACACTTACTTTTCAAAGGTTTCGCCATTGTACTAATTTTCTCCTCGAACTGGGGTTCTTAATGGATCCATCTTTATAACAGACCTTGCCCTTTGACTGAAGTACGTCTATCAGAATCAAAAAGAAACCTCGTTTGACTCAAAAGTTTCGAAGCGATTCATTTACTCAAACGAAGTGCTACCAAACTGGAAGGATTAATGTTAATTGTCTGAACAAATGGTATAATCTCAATATCATTTGAAAATAATGGAGATCCATAAATATAAAGAATATCTTTAATTCTTATTTACAGATTCTGATGAAGTCATATCGAAAAAATAAGTAATTCCCTCTCTTATTTTTATTTCTTCCTATCCTTAATTCTCTCACCTCTCCCTCTCTCTCTTTCTATATCCTCTTTAACCCCTCCCCCCCCTTTCACCTTCCTTTGTCCTCTACTACTTCTCAGAACAAGTTATGTAAATAAAAACTTATTATTGCCGGGAGGAAAAACATCATCATGCACGCTTGGTCATTTGTTGTCGTCGTGAACTCCAAATAAGGAACAGCATATTATCACCCCTCTCACTTGTTATGAAAGAAAGGTTACTTGAAAGTAATTAATATTATTTAGAAATGTTGATAAAAATAGATTCCATAAATATAAAGAATATCTTTAATTCTTATTTACAGATTCTGATGAAGTCATATCGAAAAAATAAGTAATTCCCTCTCTTATTTTTATTTCTTCCTATCCTTACTTCTCTCACCTCTCCCTCCCTCCCTTTCTATATCGTATTTTACCCATTTTCACACTACTTTAACCCCTTCCCCCCCCTTTCACCCTTTGTCCTCTACATCCGCCTTCTTGCTTCTCAGGACCAGTTTCAAATAAGGAACAGCATATTACCACCCTTCTCACTTGTCATTCATCTTAAAAATAGATTCCATAAATATAAAGGATATCTTTAATTCTTATTTACAGAATCTGATGAAATCATTCTGTTTGCCTAAATATCAGTCATACTGTAATAATCAACAGGATTAATACAATAAAATGAATTTCCCAATTATTTATTTTGATAATGGTCGTATATAACACTGAGGAGTTATCATTTCGGATTACTCACTACTTTATATGGTGATCTGATAACTTTTAAATTAATAGTAATGTCACTGTCTTTTAAAGAACCTGATGGTTTCAATAATCATTATTTTGATAAGGGAAATTTATGGGCCATACATATGAAGATCCCTAATAAAAACACCTTTGCTATATCCAAATTAAAGTGGAAATATCATAAAATTTATATAGGATATACTTTCATATGGGTGTTGTTTTTTTCATATATATGTTTCACTGATAGTATAAAAAAATCTCTCATGTATTATATTTCAAACTGGACTCTTTGGGTGTTATTTCTTGATTCTTTTTTTATATTTCTCAATGCTCTTTTAGTTATTAAAAATATTGTAATATATAAACCCTCCTGGATTCTTTCAAATATAACAGGGTGTATTAATATTTTTATTACTATTAGTTATTGGTGTCTTGTCTAACCCCAGAGTGAGCATAAAATCGGATTTATAAACATTAGCAAACATGTTATTCCTTTTATTTTTACGCTTATGTTAAAACTCTTTTGAAAGACCAAATAGCATGTAAAGATTTAATATTAAAAAAAATTATAGATTTCATTAATAACTATAATAATTTAATTGTTTTTTATATCAAAATTATTACATTTATACGATTTATTTTGATTTCACTAGCTCAGTATTATAAATGTACCTTTAATCAAGAAAAATATAATAAATTATCAGATGATTTAGGAATAATTTTATCTTTCAGCTCAAGTACACATTTTAAGGTAATAAAGGGTAAATATTTAACAGATGAAAATAAAGAATACAGAAAATCGGTGAAAAGGAAAAAATCTACTACTTTTGAATATGATTTAAATCATAATCTCAAAGAGAAATTAAATTCTGTGTAAAAAAAAATAAGACGAATATCACTTGTTATCAGACTAGATAATTTTTAGGATGGTAAAATAATAAAAAAGATTATTCCCTTTCTGATTTTATTAATTAATATGGATTCATTATTGAGACAAATAAATTTTATAAAAACTTCCATAGTAAATGTATGCATACAGTTGAAAATAGAGGTTAAACAGGATCCCCTATATCTTGTAAAAAATGTTTTTAAATTAAAAAATTTGAACCCTACAGAGGAAACAATAATAAATTTGGCAAGAAGGAATAAAGTTTCAAATGAAGAGATATTAGAGGTTCTTAAGAAAGCTAAAGGGAGTAAAAAAGAGATATATTTTCCTCACATAAACAGACGTCTATATCACAAAAATGCGCAAGGATATTATCAGTCCCAGTTTATAGCCATTCGTCAATCGACGAGTTACCCTAAAAACACATGTCTTATTTTTGATAATGGTATTATTATGTGTGTAGGGATTAAATTTAATATCAAATCTTCTATTGAAAACAATTTACAAAAAATATCTAATGTATTACAATCACCTATTCGCATAAAAAGCAGTTCTATAGTAAATATTGTGGTTAGTTTTAGATTACCTTTTAATTTGAATTTTACTAAATTAAAAAAGTTTTTTGATGTACACGGTGTTGTTTACACAAATAATAATAATACGTTTTCTGTTTTTTTTTTTTTTTTTATAAAAATACTGGTACCAATAAAACCCTTAATTGGAGAAAATGTATTATTTGAGTTTTATGATGAAATGTTACCAATAACTCATGAACATTATAGGGTTGTTACACTCTTACTTTTTGAAAACGGAGTGTGTGTCTTGTTAGGGAATCAGAGTTTTCAAGACTGGCAAATACAACCTAAAATATTGATGGGCCTCTTTATCCATTTTAGTAAAGGAAAAAATTCACTTACTGAAAGTGAGGTAGAACACATTGTATCCTACTTTGGTTACAGAAGTTTAGACTGGTATGGTAAGATTAACATTTTTATAAAAAATACTGTAAATCCTATGTCAGAAGAAAATTCAAATAAAGAATATCAAAAATCCTTTTTATTTTTAAGACAAGAATATTACACGCCCAATACATTATTTCCTGATAATAAAAACTCTAAGAAATTTAATTAAAGATGGATCAATGAAAATTATACATCCGGAGAAACATAGAAAGACGATTATGATATCTAAAGATTTTGCACAAAGAATTAAAGCCAACAATCCAGGTAACCCAGAAGGACACTGGGGCTCTTATCGTTCAAGATACAAGCAAATGAATGACATTAGACAATTTTCGCAATTAAAAATGATACAAGAACTCTGTAATTTAATATCCACAGATGAAAATTTTCAAAAAAAATATTGTTGTAGATGTAATATAGAATAAACATATTTTCTAAAAGATTATAGTTTCTGTATCATCCTATAAAAAAAATGTAAAATTCCACGAATGGGAACCTACTTTGGAGGAAATGACATTATTGAAAACTTGTAGAATATCAAAAATTACTAAAAATTTGTCTAGCTAAATATAAAAAAAAGCTTGTATTTTATGATAGTAACAGTTACTCAAATATAGATTTAGATTTAGAATACAAAGATATCTTTGGATATATATTGACCTTTTGTCCAGTAATTATCCATGGTTTGCCATCTCTTACTCTTCATATTAAATTTTCTAATATGACCACGGTAAATAGATGGCTCTGATTTGTAAATAATCGCCTTCTTTTCTCGGATACTGTACCAAGTTTTTCTTTATTTCATTTAAATTCTGAGAATGGTTTATATTGGAAACCTGAAAGATATATATTCTTTCTAACTAAAGAAAATTTTATACAGAGAAAAAATAAAACTTTTTATATATCTTTTGATTCCTATTATGTAAATATGGAAAAAGGCCAATTACAAAAACTTACCCCAAAAATTTATACTTTTATTATCAGTTTTTTTAAAATATAGTGATATAAACATCAACACCATTGTCTGTGGAATCCTTTCATATTTTGAGAAATATATTTTACATATAGAAATGGAAATTATTGGATTAACAGATGTGGATAGAATCGAAGAAAAATATCCACCATATTTTAAAAATTTTTGCAAAGATTTAGATTTTACCCTTACAAAACAAAATATAAATTATTACTCATCACCTTTAATTTTTTCATCGAATCCATTCGGTAAAAATATCACAATTCCTCCTTCTCCTCTTCTTTCTCCGCCCTCTTTTTCCATGTCAAAGTTTGTTGAAAAAATGAATATTTTTACAAATACTGGTTTTATTATGTCAACTTCGATAATAAACGAAAAGGGGGAACAAATCTATGATAATGAAATAAATATAATTAGACCATTAGGTGTATTACCTTACAGACTCTTCAAGATAAATATAATAAATAATAATATAACCCAAAACAAAAGGTATATTTGTTATATGATTAATAAAGAATATTTCAATTTTAAATATAATATTTTCATACAAGATACAAATAAAACAAACTCAAATTCAATTATTGCATCAGCATTTCATAATAATCTACCTTTTGAAAAGAGATATTTAGTATTTGGATTGTCTAAGGAACCAGGTTACCTGTACAATATAAAGGATAATATCAAACTTTTAAACACATTGAGTGAATTAAGTTCCAAGATATTTCACTGGAAAGATTTGACTCATCTTGCCTTTTTGAAAGTGAGACAAGGGGGTGAATTTTCTTTATATATTATTACTATTATAAAAAATATAACACAGTTACTAGTAATGGATACTCTACTGATAATAGTATTAGTAAGCTTTATAATTTATCTCATAATAACATTGTTTCTAAGAGAAAAAGAACTGACACCATGCTCTTTACATGAGAAATTTATATTGAAATTGCTAAATCATGAAAAATTAACACCGGATAATATGAAAGCTAAAATTGACAAAGTGATCGAGGCAAGACAGATGGCCAATATCACCGATATAAAAACCGTACCAAATTATGATTATTTATCAATGGACGGTAACGAATTTAACTTACCAGTCAGAGTTAATAAAGATAAAAATAATCAAATTTTTGCCACTTATAAATCTTCGGTTAAAAAAAGGTCATTAAATGAAATTAAAAAATATATTTTTTCGCAAAAAAAACAATCGTACTTTGGATCGTTATCAGATTCTACCTGAAAAAGATGTGAAAATCCGGTGGAAATGGAGGAAGAACATGTAAGCAACTACGACTGTCAGTTATTTTGTTCAGACGATAATGCTGTTGCAATATCTGGTATTTCTGCCGTATATGGTGATCAGTTACTTCACAAAGAAAATAAATATTGTTAAAGTGTTAAAGATGGAAAGGAGAAGGAGGTAATAAAATGTTCAATTCACACAGGTCAACTGGTTTATTCGGTTAGCGAAAAAAAATTTACATATTGTAAGTATCCTTTCTTATTTGGAGGTGACCATTGTGACACAAATGTAGCATGTCTCCACGATCCTAAAAAATATAGATATAACCCCAACTGGGAAAATGAAGTTTTTTTTAAAGGATGAAAGAAATGGTGACAGTAAAATTATTCGACATGAAGATATAGCTTTGACTCATTTAATTCAGAATTTAAATGATTCTTCACTAAAAGAATACATTAGAAAAATTAATGATAAAAATTATTTTTTAGAAAATAGAATATCCTGCGAGTGTGAAGGGCAGCTAGACTATCTCGGGAATGCGCTTCTCACTACCGTCCAGTTCAATAAAGAGTACACTGATTTTACAAAATGTCAGGTGAATCCATGTGTTTTGACTTATGTGGATATGACGAAGGTTGCAACTTATCAAACCGACGATTATGTCTGTGTACCAAAGGACGATTTTGTGAACGTAGTACCCGGTAAAACGGATACTCCCATTGCCTCCGTGGGTGTTCCTCTCTTTGGTATCCGATCGAGACAAGTGGAACCTATTGCGACCTCTAGATCTTTGAAGAATATCTCCGAATTTACACGGGAGAATGTTGAACTTGCCACAACCTCCGTCGGTCCGATAGTGCTTCCCAAAAATGCTGATCATTCCGATAAAAACAGAATCGTTCTTTATATATCGCCTGATCAACTAAATATAGGAAATAGCAAAACTATATCCGATAAATGGTTTGGAACACCGGCTTGGTATAACATGTATGGTGATTCCCTCCCAAACATTACAAGAAACCCCATCAATGCAACCTCAGCCTTTTCTATTTTTCCCGTTGAAAATATTCTGGGCAACTTTACCCCTCAGAACCCGCTAGATTTTCATCTACTTTCTGCCCAGGCTCTGGAAAATTCGAGAATGATTTCGGGTATCGTTGTTGGAGGCCACGAGAATCTGTTCCATTCTATTTTTGAGGGGGAATCATACACCGGTAGTAATAGGAAAATTGAAAACATGAAAATATTTCAAGAAACGAGACTAAATTTGGGCAAGATAATGCTATCTTCCCGAATCCCCTCTCGAAAAAGATCACCCTTTTTAAAAAAGGTCAGTTATTATCTCCACTGGGGGATATAACTGAAAATAATAAGTATTTCAAATCTGCAGCAATGATAAGAAATTACAGAACCTACGGATTATTAGCCTCTTTAAGCAATATTGCTAGAGATTATGATATGTCCCCTAAAAAAAAAATCTCTTGTGCAAATGTGCTTTCCTACCTCTTTATACACACTAACCGAAAGTGAACACTTTTATCCTAATTCCTTCAAAATAGAAAATTCTCTCAATTTGGATGTTCCGCTAAAATCGAGTGACACCTTTGAAATATCCTTTAACTCTTCGAGAGATAAAATTTGCAATATTCGTCAAAAAAAAAGATTTATATATATCACAGAATCAATTAAATTTTTCAGATTTTTACGATAATGTAGAATTATTTGGAAGAGGTCTCAGACTCGAATCCAGTCTATATGATAACACTAATGATAATATAGGAAATTTGACAAAGAAAAGGATTATTCCATTGAATTTGCATCATCCACTGGCTGTCTGTGACGAGATTCATAATATGGATGAATCAAGAGAGACATTAACTTTATATTAAAAAATGTGAAATTAGCAGTTCAATATCATGGCTTAATTGTTACGATACTAGTGTTTATAATATCGATTATCTATTTTCTAACTAGTTTTTTTCTTTCTTTTTTTGTATTCATATTTCCAAATTTCATTTAATAAATCAAATTCATCTTTGGAAATCTTTAAAAATGATGATGATGAAGGTTTTTCAGGTAAGGGTAAAATAAAACAACCAGGAATATGATGAGATATATAAATATTTGTTTGACTGGAATCAAATGGTATATCTTTAAAAGATTTCCCCAGTAAATTTTCAAGTACATTCATTATGAAAGAGAATATAATTCTTAAATGTTCAGATTTATTTACTATAGCAAAATATGTCAAGTTAAGGAAGTTAAATGAAATTAATTTTAATAATTATAAATCATTTATTGATGAAATGTACAAAAATTATGAGTTGGGAATATGCAACTCATCGGGATGGTCGGTCTCCTACGTAGATGATAAGGAGACAGATCCTAGTGAAATTCTCTGATGGCGACGAGCTTCATAATTTGTCACTTTATACCCTAAATGCCGAGCATACATCGATGGCGAACACCACGCTGGAAGTGAATCGTGATGGTGAGAGCTTATCGATAAAAGTGAATAACATTTTTACTCTTAAATCTATATGTCTTTTTTTAAAGAATATTTTAATAAATAAATATAATTTAGAAAAACGTGAACTTTCTAAATCTGTTTTTAATGTGGAAAACATTGGAAAGGAAGAGAAATCTTTGAAGATTTTTATACTTTTTCCAGATACAGTTATTGTACTATATTTCTTTTGTTCTTCAACAGGATAATAACAAAAACATTCAAATCTGTTTATCCAATAAATATTATTGAGGTTTATATCCCCAAACATTTATTAAAATTCTTTGTAAAGGCATAGCAAAATCAGCAGACGATTCAACAATAAATTCCTATTTCAATTTAATTTCCATTCACATTAAACAAACTCTGGAATATAATCTAAAGCATGAAATAAAACAAAGTGTGGGTTTCTTACTGTATAAGGATTATTTTCCAATTGACTATTTGGAAAGAGTTGGGATTTCAGTCTACACTTATGTTAATCACGGATCTTTATTATGCAGTGTCTGAATTTCTTGAAGAATGTGTTCGCCATTTAGATGTTTTACAAGAGTTTGGATGTATGGTTCTGGAAATCAACGAAAATTCCTTTCTTCAGCTTCCAGAGAAATGGCGAGGATCCACCACAGAGCTCATTTCTTCCAGTGAATTCAAAATACAGAATACCGGTCATGTTGCTAAAATAAAACTGTACTATTTAAATTTAGTCAATGAATATACATTTATGATTATAAAGCTTATAGATTTATGGGAATCTCTAGATACATCTAGAAATAAATGATTTTTTTTAGATTTTTCTTATTATTTTACCTTCGCCATGTTTACAAAATCTATTATTGAGACCTTGATTAACTATTACGCCCTGACAGTCTCGGATACTAAAATATTATTGGGTATTTTTTACCATATTAAATATAATGACAAATTATTAAAAGAAATAAAAGATTTTCATAATAAAAAGGGTACAACAATTAAAGATTTAAATAAAACTCTTTTAGAAATTTACTTAAAGAATGATATAAATCATAAAGATACCCTTTTTCTAACCGGCTATACTTATAAGGAAGATAAGGCCCTAGAATCTGCTATGGAATGTCGATTGGCAGAGCAGCTTGAGAAAAATGAATATAGAATTATGGTGAACGATGAAATAACGACTGAATTGGTCAAGAAAAAGAGGGAACTTATAGATTTAGAGGAGTTGCGATTGAGATATACTACCCTGCGAACCATAATAAAATCAATAATAAAGATGACAATGGAGAGTATTTGTAAACGTCACCAAGCCATTAATAGTGGACATTTAAATAATCTCATAGGAAAATATCTACTGATTTTAAATAAATGTGAGATTATCACTAATTATCTCTTATTGGATGATTTCACCGTTGAAGAAAAGGAAAACCAGACAGAAGAGGGGGAGAAAAAAGATGAGGAGAAAGATGTATCATTTACTAGAAAAAGAAAAATAATCAACAATAAACCTAATTATGCAGAACTGCGTAAAAGCATTGGGACAGAAATTAGGAATTCAAAGTATAGAAAATCATATAACAACATGAGTATTGGAAAAAATGACAAAAGCAGCAAGTCTCGTAATATCTTCTGAAAAGTATTTCAACCACTGGTTAAACTGAGCATGCGAATCTATTAAAAGTTTTAAATAAACAACAATCTTATATTGACAACGATCTCCAAATATCTGTATTTTCTTTTTTATCTTTTCCTCTTTTTCACTTTTAAGATGGGAGTGAGACTTTTTAGAAAATCCTGGTCTAAAATTAGAGGCCCATATTTCGATTGGATTGATTTTCTTTGTAAATTCCTGCGTATTTTTCTTAATTTCCATCTGATGAGATGTGAGGACTGGTAAAAAACGAATTTCGTAATTCATATCCAGAAAAGTTTTTTCGTTTACCTTAATAATTTCTATATTTTTAAATATCTCGGTGAGATCTTTATCTTTATACTCGATTAATGCTGCCAAATTGAGCATGGCACTTTTTGCCAGTTCATTTCCTATAAACATCACATCGAATTTTTTAGAAGTCCGGTTTAAAAGCTCGAGACCGGCTATAAAAATTCTAGGATATTTTTGATAATAAAGAAAACCAATACTCAAAGTTGGATATGTATCCATACTACGAGAAAAAAATAAAAAAAATAAAATTTTATTAATTGACCCTTTAGCGGGCAAGTGGCTATATAAATAAAGTTGGTGTTTGAATATTTTTTTATTTTATAGACAATTAATATTTCGCATCCTTTAGCTGGCAAGTGGTTATTATCAATAAAGTTGGTAAAACAATCCAACGCTAACTCCGTGCATTTATGTAGTCGTATGACCATATAGTCGTATATAACACTGAAGCGAGCTGACCTAGCTGCCCGCTAAAGGGTTAAGGAAATTTTCTTCCCTCATAATTGTGGAGAAATTGGATGAGGCAGATTCGAAACCCATAGATACTCTGTTCTGTGAAATCTGATCCGTCATTTGACGAGTAAAGGGGTATGCTCCATAGGAATATCGACAGCACATTGGCCAGGAATTACCCATTCTAAAAAGCATCCCACTTCCATAATGCTTGAGAAAAAATCTAAAGACGGAAGCCGGATCCGAGAAATCGGTTTGAAAAAAATCCAAGTCGTAGGTTTCGTTTGGCGAGCGACACGAAAATCCATCCAACCAACCCTCTTTATTATTTTGATGCCAAGGCCTGTAACCGCATAGATACCCTCCTAGGCCGCAAGTCCCTTCACTTACTTGTCCAGATTCATAGCCATAACGACAGGGTAACTTTATCGGATAATTATGAACGAAGGATAATTTCCCCTTTCCTTTCATTTCGTGGCGGTGGGCGGGAGTCGCCAACTGCAAGATGATATCGCTCGGCCCGTCGTCCCGAGAATTGAGCATATTTGCCCTGATGGTGCTGGGACCCACGGTGACTAAAGATTCGAGTAAACGCGTCCTTCGGGGATTCGTCAGTATTCTGGAATGGGGAATGTTGTAGTTGGTATTTGTGTAGTCAATGGTAAAAAAACTGGTAGGATTATTCTCTGGAAACGGAGTGACGATCTGCCTTCCGTATAGATAAGACATATGTTCTTGGTTATGGGGATAGGTTGAAAATGCGTTTGGAGTGTGAGGTATCTTTCTACCCTCGTAGTTGGTGGGACGAGTGAAAAGATACGCGCTATTCAGCGATTCTTCCAAGTCTTCTAAATTATTCATAATTTTGAAATAGGCAGAATATCTTTGAATGGAAGAGAAGGGGAGTCTCTTCTCCATAATGTAGGGAGTATACCGAGTAGCTCTGGAATGCAGACTAGCCTCGCATATCATGGATACGTTGATTTTGGGTTCTTTCAGTCTCTTCCTGCAAAAGGCGTCCGTGGTATCACAACAACCCCTCGCAGAAGCAGCTTTATTTCTCCTCACATCGTTTATGGGGTTCTTCAGAGAGTCGACGGGGCGAGAAAGAAATGGGGTACCATCAACTTGATGGTCTCTCTTCGGAGACAACGGATAGGTGTTTTTTTCGTTTATCGTAAAAATGGGAAGATATTGGTTTCCCCCCTCTGCAATTTGGCGCAGTGCTGTGTGAAATGCATGAGAGATGCCCGAGGAGAGGATGGTGCGTTAACCATGGAGAAATTTCTTAAGGTGTCGCGCTGAATAAAAGCTTCCATTACACAAGGGGGCGGATGGTATAGGCTCCTTCCCACCTCTCGATCCCCTACCTTCTCGTAACCCGTCCCACAAACCGGGATGCGTGCGCGTTTATAATCATACTTTCTCGCCAGATAATCCTTAATCCTCCCCCTAGATCTGTTTCCGTTACTGTACTGATTTTTGAATCTCGCCATGGTTTCATCATCCGACATAAAATTCCTGGAAGAGAACTCTAAGAGTTCCGGAAATCCGCACGGTACATTTGGAGGAAGACTCAGAACGGTTTCGTTCTCTAGATAATTTTCGGCGCCGTGTAACTGGGTGGTTAAAAAATCGATGGGTTTCCCCCCTCTGCAATCCAAGTACGATGAATCTCCGTTCTGTTGAAGGGAAGCTCCGGAGCAGTGGGAATTAAAATTGGCCACTATAGCTGGACCCAGGGGTACTTGCGGTTCCCGAGAGAGCGCTAATAGTCCTCCAAAGATGTGCTTGCCACCCGCATAGAAATTGGTGGAAGTTGGAGTGTTAGCCCATATTTCTTCACAGACGTAATTTCTCCGCCATGCGATATCTCTCGGGTTTATATTGGTAGGTTCTATCAATAGCCCACCTAGAAGATCGAATTCAGACTCGGAGAGATTGGCAACTCCCTCATAAAGAACGGAGGGTGGAAAAATATCGCGAAAACTTCCCGAGGATCCGTCGATGACGATTCTGTCGATAAGATCGAACAGGGAGTAATAACCAGCTGCCCTTCTATGATTGAGGACTCCCAGTGGAAAATTTCTCATATCAGAAGGAGGAAGGAGTTTTTCGCCTTCTCTCGTGAAAATCTTCGGAAGCAGAAAAGCTCCCGCCACTATACCGGGATCATTGATTCTCTGCATAAAACTCCCGTGATTCTCTTGTCTGTCGATAAAAGTCTTTATCTCATTGTAGTCGGTTTTTCTCCTCCGTACCTAGACAGGGAGTAGACACAACCGGGATACACCCGTCCCGCTGATACCAACAGTCCCAAAGCGTGATCTCCCGAGTCCTCTCCCAGTCCATGAACACCAAAGGGTGGGGGTCTTATTACTCTGAGGCTGGAATTGGGCGGATCGCCCCCTCCTTCTAGAATATAATTCGGATTGTTATAGTAGTCCATTCCTTCCAAGTAAGAAGATATACCACCTTTACCTCGAACCGTAACAACACCCCCTTTCACATAACAAGACTCTTTGTAAACGCCCGTTTCCAAGAGTCCATCTTTCACCAGTAGGAGGGATTCAATAAGTTGCCCCCCATAGCACTTTTCGGGAGTCACATCGGCAGTCTGCTCACTCAGACAATTGTAGGAGAAGGCAGCATTCTTCGAACTCATTCCAGGAAGGGGCAAACAATGATCGCAATTGTTCAGAAGGGTACTCGAGACGAACCTCATGTTCGAAATATTCTGATTAGTGAAGGCCGAGTTTTCTACATTGTATAACAATTCGTCATTGGTTGCCACACTGGCGTTGATATGCAGAGCAGGGTTACAAATACACAGGTAATTCTCATCATCATCATTATTTAATAATGTCCATCATACCTGGCATCTGGGTATAGGATTTCTAGGAATGCACTGCAGCCCTCCACCTGAGATGGTGGTAGACTTGTACCCCTCTGGACATTCACATGTGGCTGAATTCAAATCGAAATCGATCTCTCCGACATCTAAAATAATTTTTTGGGTCCGTGGATGGCGCAAAGCTCCATTTGGAAGGCAGGCAACAATCTTATCACAAGGTTTACGAAAATAGTTGTAATCGTTGTTCGACCATGATTTTGTGACGAAATTATCATTTATACATTGAGTTACAGCCTTGGCATAATGTTGGTTTCCCCTTCTTATGGCACCTACGACAATTCTAGTTGTGTGAAAATTGAAGTCCCCAGAGTGAGTCCCTTGCTCAGATACTAAACATACACCGAATTTACCCGGAGGAAATCGCCCTTTCTCTCCTCCATTCTCAATAGAAACGATTGGAGTATCAGATACATCTATACAACGCGCATTTTGTTCTTTACATTGAAGACATTCTATTAGAGATGTAGAATCAGACTGAGGATCGCATTGGATCAAGTCTTCGTCGCAGTCCCTGTTAGAAAAATTAATATTTATTTCTTCAACGTCATTTATCGGTGGTAGTTTATGTACATATTTTTCTGTGTATTCATTATTTCCTCTGATATATATATTTTTATCACCTATCTTTAAAGATAACGTTTTTTTTTTATTTTAAGGATAAAGAAAAATAAATTTATAATTAAAGGAAAGAAGGAAAAAACAAGAGAATTTGTTTATTTATTTATTGCGTTATTTATTTCATGACTTACAGATAAATTTTCGGGAGCAAAAATGAGAGAAGAGCTAGAAGGTGTATATGTTCCTTCTGCTGAATTCCATGTTAGGAGATTTATATTATTATTATTATCATTATATTTTGCTAACATAAAAATTCTAAATAGAAGAATACTCTCTCCTTCGAGATCATGAATCTGTTGAAAAAAAATGGAAAGAAGCATAGAAACAATCCTCGCTGGCTCTGATAAAGTCGTTGGTTGAGTAACGGGTTGGAGTTTTCCAAATTTCATTATTTATACATGGATATAATTATACTTAATTTTTTTATTTATAGGAGAATAAAGTTTCAATAGTATAATATGAAGGGTGGTCATCAGTTTTATCTTCATAAAAATAAGCACTTTCAAAAATCAACTTTAGACAAGTTGCCGCCAAGTTTCTTATGTACAGGCATATATATATATTAGTATCCCATAGCCCAACGGCCACACTATCAACATGAACTCTCCACTATACTATCTCTCCTTAAGATTATCGGAATCAGATACAGAAACTCTGATGAATGTTACCAATCAGTTCAAGAAAGAGAAAGATGTAATAAGACGCCCAAATCACATAACACTTTTTGTTGGATATCTCGGCAATGAAAACAAGGAGCCTCTGGATTATATAACTACAATCAAGGAATGGCTGAATGTTAATCCAATTAAAATATATTCTACAAATCAGTTTGGTATATTTGGTCGGAAAATTATTGGCCTTATTTTGAATATACCAAATTTTTACCAGATACTAGAAGAATTTCCCAAGATTTTGGATACCCATCTGAAAGAGGGATTTTTTTTGAAATCGGAACATAAGAACCCCATTCCACATATATCACTTTTTGAATGCAACTCTCAGTGCCTAGAAACGGTGGTGGAAAAACTCGACGAGTGCAAGATATTAGACAGGAATTGGGAAATAAAACCGAAATCAATAACTCTGATGCAGACCAAAGGAGACATTCTTTATGATAACTTTAATTTGACCCTAGGCTAAGAATTCTCTTTCGAAGAAGGCAATAAATGAAGAAGAAGAAAAATCTTTTTTTACCACCGGTTCAAAAAATCTGAAATTTTCTTCTTCTACTTGGTGTTTGATATTTTTAAATAATTCAATCCAACATTCTAATCTATAATTTGTTATATATTTTTGAATAGAATCAAATATTATTTGAGAATGATTGTGAAATAAAAATGAAAACTCTGACATTAATTCTTTTATTTCTCCATATTGAATTAGTTGGTTGAGGGGATAAAAATCCCTTCCATTAGAAACTCTTATTATATTTCTAAGCATCCACAGAGATAGGATATGTGCGTTTTTCTGAACTAAGTTAAAATGGTAGATTTGGTTTTCATTCGAACCCAACACCAATAGCAAAAGGAAAAGAAAACTGCCAAGTTTAATAAGAGCTTCTCTATCAATATAGATGTCCTTTCCTTCCTTTTCCATTAGTATCTTGATTGTGATATATATAACATTTGGCTGGATAAACTATATTCTCCTTTAGTGGGTGATTGTTTCTTCTGAATTCAAAAGAAATTTGAATAAAAGAGGTAAAGTCTGCGAATGAATAAGATTGTATATTTGCACTCCTTCAAATAATTTTAATGGATAATTATTTATACAGATTATACATCCAGTCATAATATGAACATGTTTGGTCATAAATTCCACAAAGTGATCATTTTGCTTTCCAGTAAGTGCAATGAGAAAGAGAGATGGCCACATATGGTAAAAAACGGGTAACTGGACTATCTGAATATTATCAAAAGAGATACATCGTTGTTTATAGCATCCATTTCTTCCCACCAGCAATTATTGACATCTCTCACGTTTTTAATAATGGCTCCCATTTCAACCAGAGCTTTATATTCGGTATTTTTTATTAATTCATATAATTCTTTACATATATCCGTTGATAAGATGGCTTCATAGAAACATCCTTTAAATCGAATTTTTTCATGATCTTGACAATTTTTATTTTGGTAAAAAATTTGCATAACAAAATTAAATTCATTAATTGCGTTTTTTATTTCTCTGGAAAATGAATTAGCAAGTTTATCTCTCTGATATAAATATTTCAGATAATATGATATCGCCCCACCGAATACATTTAAAACGTTTTTGAGTCTACCCATGTAATAAGAATCACCATCATGTTCAAACTTTGCTTTGATAAGAAACTTTTCTTCGGTTTCTAAGGGAACTGAAAATACTCGAAACAAACACAAGTTGAATGTATTTAATAAAAATAAAAGAGAATATTTTTTTGCATTTTGTATATCACCAATATCATTTATAATACGGCTGGGATCGATATTCATGAAGGAAGGTACATATTCTTTTAAGTTTTCTATAATTTTTTCTCTATTTTTTATTATACTAAATTCCATATCTTCTCTTCTCTTTTTCTTCATTAAATCACATATATCATTATTAATATATACTTTATCTGTAAATGAAAAAATTTCCTTTTCCTTTATTTTTTCAGTAGGAAAAACAGTTTGCCTCCAGATTCTCAAAGTACAAGCGCTGTTATAAAAGCAGCTACTATTTTCATTAAGATATTGTAAGAGGATACCCACCATGGTATGGTATATACTGGACGGTGTTTTTTCTACACTCATTTTAGGATATGAGACATTTATTATTAATTTTTCTCGTATCGCTTTTATAAATTATTCACTTTTATTTTTTCATGTATCGGAGAAAAAGGAAATTGATTTAATAAAAGAAGATTTAGAGAAAATATTCAGAGAAACGGTAATAGATGACGATCATCCCATTCCGGCAGATGAGATTCCACTATGTTTTATAACGAAGGAAAATTATTTTATATTATTTGTTCCGTCGGTGGGTAGACAAAAATATAATGCCTATATCTATTCACAATCAATGTTGGTCCACACCAGCTTAATCATAGTTAATTTCTATAATAATAATATCAGACATTTAATACTAGAAGGAAATTGTAAATTATATATTAGATTTGAATTAGATTCTTTATCCTTACCGACCGTCTTTTCTTATAGTGTACTGGATAATTATATGAAATGCTTTGAATTTATTATGGAACCCACTACATTTTGTTGTGGTAAAGAATTCTATATCTATAAAAGAAGCATCTGAAGAAGACATTGATCGATCTTACCTTCTTTATTATCAACGACCATTATTACCAAATTATTTGAATAAAAAAAATCTACTAGACCTAGTCCCTCTAGCAACAGCTTCGGAAATAAAAACAATGGCATTACAAGCGAATCTTTATTGGAATATGAAAACAGATAATTTAAATGTGTTTTTTATTATATGATATTGGACACCAATCTTACGAAAAATGTGAGAAATACATCAAAGAACTGAAAAGAAACTGCATTATATGTGAAGGAGATGAATTTAAGGCATATACATATATCACCAAAGAAAAAATATAGTGCCTAAATCACATTTTAATCCTTTACAATGTTTGGGTCTGGAAACCATTTATTCAAAACCTAGTTCTCTGAGTAATATTAATTATTATCTTACAATAGGTAGAAAAATTCTTAGTTTTGAAATAAATATTTGTTCTTTAATTTTTTAAATATGAAGGTGAATAATATTTTTTGTTTGTGGCCCCCAAGAGAAGTATATAAAGAATTGAGTATTAAAAGAGATTCATTTTTTGATAATTATCTGGGTGTTTTATGGATTGGTGATTTTCAGAGTGTAAATATTATTCTAAAAAAGGAAGATTAACCCTTTTAGTGGGCAACCAACTCCCATTCCGGGTCAGCACGAAATGAAATTGTTATTCATCCCCGCCTCCTGTAGCAAAGGGAAATCAGACTCGCAAGTGTGGCAGAGCAACGACGTAGACCCCGAAGGTACACCTCCTTCTTCTTCCCTTCATCTTTCTTAAACCCTACGATATTCAGAGGTCCCTTGCATCTGTGGCAGACTTTCGACGTGTTCCATTCGTCGACGAGAGTGAAGTTTGTCGGAAATATTAATTGTCTATAGTAAGATGTAAAATAAAAATTTTTCAAAAACCAACTTTATTGATAATAACCTGATATAGCCACTTGCCCGCTAAAGGGTTAATGAGAGTACAGCGTTTTTTGTATTCGTCTTTCAGTTCTATAACGGTCTTCTCAATATCATCTAAAAATATTATAATCTGATTTTGACCGTAACAAATCAAAATAATATCTAATTGAAACGATTATATGATGTAGTTATATTACCTTCCCTATCTATTTCAGAAAAAGTATCCTCATTAAATAATATGATAAAGATTATAAATCATCAAGAAAAAGAATAAAATCATAATGATCTTTTATGGTTTTAGGGACGGGAACGACTTGACAGTTTCTCAGTGTTTTTTATGGAAAAATTAATCTTTTTTTAAATAAAATTAAGGGTTTCCTGAACAATGAAACTTTTACCTGTTCCAATTGGAAAGGCATCTAAACTATATATTTGTATAATATAAAAATATTCTATTTCATTTCTTTTCTTATTTATTATTCCTTGAAAATTTGTTATATTGTAAAAGGTAGTTATACTCATTTTAAATTATATCGAAAATCAGTCAGTTTTATAATATTGACGTCGTTGTTTTGGCGGAGCAGTCTTCATTTATATATAATAGTCTAAACACCCGTAAAGGGTGCGGCTCTTCGTAGTAAAGGGCAGGATGGTAACTCACAATTATGCTTTTCACATCTAGACACATGTAGGCGTAGAATTTTAGAGTATATGTTTAGCACACTGCATTTATGTTCTTCTTTATTGTTTAAATGGCGATGAACACGGCGAAACATCAGGCAGAGGGGAGAGCATTTTTCGGATGGACATGAAGTGCTGTGTGCAAAACAAAGAAGCAGATCCTCCAGTTTATTCTTTTTCTTTTGGATTATCACATACTCTTTTAGCTTCTTACCGGCTTCCTCACATTCCTTTGTATTAATTTTCTCTTCTTCTAGCACTTGAGACCTTAAACGTTTGAAAGGACAGGATGGTAAATCACAATTTGTCGATCTACACCAAGCCACATATGTGCGAAGAAATGTGAGATATATAGTTAATACATTGCATTTGTGTTCATTTGTACCGTTCAAATGGCAACGAGTACGGCGAAACAACAAGCAGACGGGGGAGCACGTCTGAGATAGGCACGAGGAACTATGTGCAAAACAACGAAACATATCTGATAATTTATTCTCTCTCTTTTGAATTATCACATATAGTGCCAGCTTTTGGACAATTTCATCACATTCTTCTTCCCCTTTAATTTCAGCATTATAATATTCACTTTTGGGTGGCCATAAATAACTGTACATAGCTCTGAAAATGCGAACCAAAGCTGATGCAGGGGCCGCTTCTTCGAGATTCTTCATCTCTCCACACAAACTTTCGATTTGGTTTTCCGCAAAAATATATATATTAAATTTTTAATTTATACTTATAATTAATGAAATTCTAATAATGATAAGATAATTTCTTTATAGATATTTATATTTTTTCAATTTGTTAATTCCATTATGAATCTATCATACTATGTGAGAGATTATTCAGCAGACTTTAGACTGGAGAGTGATGATACTTTAAACATACAACAACTGTATGGTCCACCAGATAAACCTACATGACTTAGGTTTACCCCAAAATGTAAACAGAATAAATGCTGGATTGTTTTTAAATAACAACACATACCTCTTAGAGAGAAATAGATTATGGGAATCGATAAATACGACGTTTGTAGCAAAAACCTCTCTGGAATGGAGCGCCTGAGGATGTAGACACTGCATTCAGTATAGATGACAAAACCATTTATTTTTTTTAAAGGAAAATGGTGTATGAATTTGATAACAATTTGCAAAGAGTATATAGAAAATCATCTATTTTTTCGTATTTGGGGTGTTTAAATCATTCTTATAATGATTTCTTGTTGAAACGAATTATAATAATAATTTTATTATTTTTATACTTTTACCACTAGTTTATCATCTTTCGAAAAAAGAAAAATTACCGATTAAACAAAATATCCAGAGAATGAACTAAATCGGCAAATCTCACAAAAGTTAGATAAACCAGCAACAACCTTGCTCATTTTGTATAAAATGCCAATTATTCTATTTCGGCACGACATATATATATATATATATATATATATATATATATATATATATATATATATATATATATATATATATATATATATTGTTACATAGCCTATGATTTCATCATCCTTTGTATAATTCTAATGTACAGTATGCTGCATGTTTGATCACGATTCGCCACGTGGCTTCCATAGTGACCAGGCTTGCGTGTTCTACCTCACTCCCCCCTTCTCCCTTTATAGTAGAGTAAGTCGTTTTTTCTGTTGTTCAGAGCAGGAGTGTCAACTCTTCGTCCTCTGTGCCCTCATTTGCGCGTCCTTCTCGCAAGTTGAATCAAGCTCTGCCGGCCCCCTATATAATGAGCTCAGTCTCTGCATTAGTTGCCACTTAGATCTACTTCTCATTTTGTTCACATCTCTGTCCTCCCCTGTATAGTGTATTATTATTTTTGTGAGTGCTCAGGAAGTCTCCAGCCATCTAGCTGCTGTATAATTTGAATATGTGTTATCATTTTTCTTGTACTGTATAGCCTGGGGCGTTGATTCGTTGGCCTGGTAAGGTTTTTGTGATTCATGTAGAGTTTTTAATGTCAGCCAGAATTAGTAATATTTTTTATCTGTAATAATATTATATCTTATTATTCGGTTCTCTCATTTATCACGGCTTAGATAAATTTGTTCTGGCTAAATTCGTGTTATTAGAGGCTACTGCAGTTAACCATAAATTTAACCTGTTTTGCCATTACATTATCCTTATGAGTCCTGAATGTTTAGTTGTTAATTTGAGCATTAAACTTTAACTTGTAATTTTACCTAAGCCTTTTGTTTTGAACCTGGAACTTTGCGGGACAGTAGTGATTTTAGTATTCTCACTTGAAGTGTTCATTATCTCTTTCTGTTCCGTAACATTAATTTGACGACCTCTTATCAGGATATTCAGGATATTATCATAAGGATATTGCTTGATATTTTGTGACTGTGATTTATTCATGATGTCTACTATTACTACTCTTGATGAAGCCAAAGATTTTTTGTCAAATGTGCAAACAGTGTGTGATGTAGAAAACAGAACAAAGAATGAACTTAAGCTTGTTGCTCAACAATTGGGAATTACTGTTCGCTCTCATCATTCTAAAGATCAAATTGTTGACATGATTAATAAAAGCTTGTTTAATGTAACTCCTCCAGATGAGCAAATGCAGATTGAAATAGCTAAGTTACAGCTAGCCCTGGAAGAGGCTCGTACTAAGGAGGGTGAGGCTAAGGAGGCTGAGTTTCAGGCTCGTATTCAGGAGGCACAGGCACAGGCTCAGGCACAAATTGAACTTGCTAGGATTCAGGCAGACCATGAGTATCGCATGAAACAAGGTGGAACTGGATCATCTAGCTCTGATGATTTTGATGTGGCTAAAAATGTTAAACTTGTCCCTCCTTTTAATGAATCTCATTTAACATTTTCAGTTGTTTGAGAAGGTAGCTACAGGTTTTAATTGGCCCAAAAAGTATTGGCCAGTACTCCTTCAGAGTGTTCTCACCGGTAAAGCTCAAGTAACTTATGCATCTTTGCCTCAGGATCAATCTGATAATTATGATGTAGTTAAGAGCTTGATTCTTAAGGCCTATGAGCTTGTTCCTGAAGCCTATACAGTAAAATTTAGGACAACTTATAAGCAAGATAAGCAATCCCATGTTGAGTATGCAAAAAATCAAAGAAGACCAGTTAGACCAGTGGTTAAATTCTAAGAATGTAAATTCTGATTTTGATAAAACTAAGCAGATGATTTTGTTGTAGGACTTCAAAAGGTGTATGAATAAATATGTAAGGCTATATCTTGATGAGAAAAGAATAGATAATTTGTCTGATGCTGCAGTTTTAGCTGATGAATATGTTCTCACTCACAAGAGATATTCTAAAGAAAAAAGGAGAGCTGAGAGTAAGTACGTTACCTCTACTCAGAGTACAGGTAACAGGAAAGAGAATGAAGATGATGTTTCTGAGGAAGTAAATACCAGCTCCACCTCTAGATTTCAGAAAAGTAAATGTACTTATTGTAGTAAGCTTGGTCATACTACGGAGAAATGTTTCAGGAGACAGCGTGATGTGAACAAAAAGGAGTCTTTAAATATTCAGTCAATTGGTCTAGTGTCCACCCTTGAGAGTTCCCAGAATTCTTTAACCGAGTTAACTGAACCTGATTTGAGGGGTAAATTAAATTCTCATGAAACTCCTCTTTTGAGCAGTAACGTGGGTGACACTCTCAAGAGTTCATGTGCTAATTTCCTGTCTGATGGTTTTGTCAGTCCTCTGGACAATAATGACAGGAATTCAGTTAAAATATATCATGATACAGGTGCTTCCCAATCCCTTATGCTGACCAGTGTTCTAGGCTCTAATGTTAATTCCTCTGACGAACCTGTAGCCTTACAAGGTGTAGGGAATAATTACTTCTCTGTCCCTCTGTGGAGAGTGAATTTAGAGTCTGGTTTTGTTAATGGTTCCGTTATGGTTGGGTTGGTTGAGACACTCCCAATGTCAGGTGTAACTTTCTTACTTGGAAATGATATTGGTGGAAGTCAAGTGTGTCCAGCTCCTCAGTTGTCTAGTGAACCAGTGACTGCGACCCAGGATTGTGATGTCCCTGAGGTGTTCTCTGCATGTGCTGTCACTAGGGCTAAGTCTAAAGTTACTGGTGACTTAGAAGATAATGATGATGATGATGTTATCCTAGCTGACACTTTTCTTGCTAATTTGGACCACTCACCAGGTGAGGCAGCACCCCGTCGTGTTGATAATTTGTCTCGTCAAGAGTTGGTTGAGTTGCAGATTGCTGACCCTGAGTTCAAAGGTCTAGCTAACTCTGCATGTAGTGAGGAAGAGTTAGCTGGTGCTTCTACTTTTTATTATATAAAGTCAGGAGTACTTATGGGAAAGTGGAGACCCCCAACAGCATCAGCCGACTGTGAATTGGAGGTTGTACATCAAGTTGTCATCCCTCGTGTTTGTAGGCAGGATATCATTAGAGTGGCTCATGATTCCAGTTTGGCAGGACACCTTGGAGTGAGGAAGACTGTGGCACGCATTTTGAAACACTTCTACTGGTCAGGTATCTTCAGAGATGTTTCCTGGTATTGTAAGTCTTGTCACACCTGTCAAGTTGTGGGGAAGTGTAATCAGACCGAAAAGGTTTCACCTCTAGTTCCCATTCCTCCTTTTGAGGCGCCATTCACCCGTGTGTTGGTGGATATTGTGGGCCCTCTTACTAAGACTTCTTCAGGATTTTCTTATGTGTTGACCCTAATTGATATGGCTACTCGTTATCCTGAAGCCATTCCACTTAGAAATATCTCAGCAAAGAACGTGGTTAAGGAAATGCTAGGGTTCTTCACCAAGTTTGGTCTGCCCAAGGAGAAGTAATTTCATGTCCAATGTTTTCAAGCAGTCTCTGAAAGAGTTGGGCATCACCCAGATCACGTCTTCAGCTTACCATCCCCAGACCCAAGGAGCGTTGGAGAGATATTATCAAACACTCAAATCGATGCTCAGGAAATACTGTTTGGAACATCAGCAAGACTGGGATAAAGGTCTTCCATTCGTTGTATTTGCCGCAAGAGAATCTCCAAATGAATCACTGGGCTTCTCACCCTTTGAACTACTGTTTGGTCATGAAGTAAGAGGACCCCTTAAGCTACTCAAGGAATGCTGGCTGTCGGAGGAAGATGACGTCAATCTGCTGGAGTATGTGATGAAGTTCAAAGAACGGCTGTCCACTGCTTTACAGCTGGCGAGAGAGAATTTAGGAGCTGCTCAGGAGAAGATGAAGACTTGGTATGATAAGAAGTCCTGGTTACGCCACTTTCAGCCAGAAGATCAGGTTTTGATTCTGCTACCGGTGCATGGGCAACCTCTTCAAGCCAAGTTTAGTGGTCCTTATTTCGTGGAGAAGAAACTCAGTGATGTCAACTATGTCATCGCCACACCAGATCCTAGAAAGAACAAGCAACTTTGTCACATCAACACGCTAAAGTTACATCACAGGCGGGACGAAAATAACCCAGTCTGCACTGTAGCTGTTCCACCCGAGTCTGCAAGTGAAGTTCTCTCATGCAGTATGAGCCTGAGTGATAATTTGGGGAAGAATCCTGAAATCATGAATGTTCTCCAGACTAAGCTTTCTCATCTAGCTCCCGAGGAAAGACAGGAGTTTTCGGCATTACTGCAGGAGTACCCGCAAGTGTTCCGTGCCACTCCAGGAAGAACCACTGTGTTGATGTATGATGTCGATGTTGGAGACGCAAACCAATTAAACTGCCTACTTACCGTGTGAACCCAGTGAAGGTTCCTCTCATCCAGAAGGAGCTTGGCTACCTGTTGGGCCACCAGATGATTGAGCCTTGTCAGAGGAAGTGGAGTTCTGTCACTCTAGTCCCTAAGCCAGGTGGGTCACAGCGGCTTTGCATCGACTACAGACATGTTAATCAGATAACCAAAACAGACACTTATCCTCTACTTCGCATACACAAGATCGGAAAGGCTAGGTACAGTCACGCGTACTAATTTCTGCTCAGGGGTTACCCCTTCCTTCCCCCCTCTACCCTGGACAGAGGGAAGGGGGGAATCGCGAACAAGTCTACCCCGCCTTCTGTCCCCAACTCCCCCACCCTCCACCTCCAGCTGCCAGTTACTGATTAGACGCAAATTTTCTCATGTCCTGTAAACATGACTAAACTGTCGTCGCACACGCTTTCAACGGCCAAGAGTTGGACTATATTTTTAGAATAAATTATTACCGTATTGAACTGCATCCTCAAATTGAAAATATTCACCATCATTGTAATCCAGTGTCGTCCGCTGCACAATTCTGGGTTCCAGTGCTTTCCTTTTCACTTCCCCCAGCTCTCTCTCTCTCTCTCTCTGAATTTACTTTTCCCACTCACTTTCTTTTTAAATTTATATAACTTTCTCTTTGCTTCTCTCTCCCTCTCCCCCTTCTCTCTCGTTCTTTGTCTTAAGTCTTCCCCGCCTCTCACCCCTCCCCTGCCCCCACCTTAGGCCTGATCAGCAGTCAGTTATACCGTCACCGCTCCTTTGTATATCGTGTGCAGGCAACATTTATCACACACACTTAGGTCAGATGTATGGAAAGCTAATTTTTATATAATTATATATATAATTGTATTTCTCATTATGTGCCAAGTTCAAATAGAGAACACCAGACCAATATTCGTAATTTTTATTAGAGTGACCGTTCCACTTCACATAGCTGGGTAGCTGGGCTTATAAACTGCGCGCACACACACACACAGACACACACACACACACACACACACACACCGCTGGCGCAGTGGTAACGTTCTCGCTTGCCATCTGGTAGACGGGAGTTCGAGCCTCGCTCAGCTTGAGAAAAGTTTCACTGACGAAGTAGGTGGTTACTGTCCCCCTTGAGCAAGGGGACGGGTGTGTGCGTGTGTGAAGGTCACAGCTTGCCCTTAGATCGGACTATATGAGCTCTCAGCTCCCTTCCAGGAGGGTAAAAAGCTGACGATCACGACCATCAAGTGATCCTGACCGACCCTGTGAATTACACACACACACGACTTAAATTTTGCACTGACAGCGTGGCTACTACAAATATAGTCATTCTAACAACTGGATCTGCTGGCTCCGAACCTTCCCTGTCCCAGTCAAACTCCTCATTCAAAAACCGGTTATTGAATGAGGAGTTTGACTGGGACATGGATGGTTTGGAGCCAGCAGATCCAGTTGTTAGAATGACTATATTTGTAGTCGCCACGCTGTCATTGCAATATTTAAGTCGTGTGTGTGTGTAATTCACCGGGTCGGTCAGGATCACTTGATGGTCGTGATCGTCAGCTTTTTACCCTCCCGGAAGGGAGCTGAGAGCTCATATAGTCCGATCTAAGGGCAAGGCTGTGACCTTCACACACGCACACACCCGTCCCCTTGCTCAAGGGGGACAGTAACCACCCACTTCGTCAGTGAAACTTTTCGCAAGCTGAGCGAGGTGCGAACTCCCGTCCACCAGTTGGCAAGCGAGAACGTTACCACTGCACCAGCGAGCGGTGTGTGTGTGTGTGTGTGTGTGTGTGTGTGTGTGTGTGTGTGTGTAGTTTATAAGCCCAGCTACCCAGCTATGTGAAGTGGAACGGTCACTCTAATAAAAATTACGAATATTGGTCTGGTGTTCTCTATTTGAACTTGGCACATAATGAGAAATACAATTATATATATAATTATATAAAAATTAGCTTTCCATACATCTGACCTAAGTGTGTGTGATAAATGTTGCCTGCACACGATATATGAAGGAGCGGTGACGGTATAACTGACTGCTGATCAGGCCTAAGGTGGGGGCAGGGGAGGGGTGAGAGGCGGGGAAGACTTAAGACAAAGAACGAGAGAGAAGGGGGAGAGGGAGAGAGAAGCAAAGAGAAAGTTATATAAATTTAAAAAGAAAGTGAGTGGGAAAAGTAAATTCAGAGAGAGAGAGAGAGAGAGCTGGGGGAAGTGAAAAGGAAAGCACTGGAGCCCAGAATTGTGCAGCGGACGACACTGGATTACAATGATGGTGAATATTTTCAATTTGAGAATGCAGTTCAATACGGTAATAATTTATTTTAAAAATATAGTCCAACTCTTGGCATTTGAAAGCGTGTGCAACGACAGTTTAGTCATGTTTACAGGACATGAGAAAATTTGCGTCTAATCAGTAACTGGCAGCTGGAGGTGGAGGGTGGGGGAGTTGGGGGCAGAAGGCGGGGTAGACTTGTTCGCGATTCCCCCCTTCCCTCTGTCCAGGGTAGAGGGGGGAAGGAAGGGGTAACCCCTGAGCAGAAATTAGTACACGTGACTGTACATAAGTTAGTTTGATTTGTTAAAGGGATACTGGAGTACCTATGACTGAATGTGCTAGGGAGATCTCATGTTTGGTAACACTAGGAAAGACTTTTGCATGTTCTGTAATGCCATATGGTATGAAGAATGCACCAGCCACATTTCAGAAGCTCATGAATGTTGTAACAGAGGGTTTGGCAGGGTGTGTTGTTTATATTCATGATGTATTAATCTTCAGTGACAACTGGAAAGATCACCTATGCCATGTCAGTAAATTTCTTGAGCGTTTGGTTCAGGCTAATCTTGTAGCTAATTTATCAAAGTGTGAGTTTGGTCAGGCTAAAGTTCAGTACCTTGGGTACGTAATTGGTGATGGACACGTTGCACCACCAGGAGCTAAGGTTCAGGTTATAAGTGATCTTCCCAAACCTCAAAGTACGAAAGGGCTAGAAAGATTTTTGGGAATGGTAGGTTATTACAGGAGATTTGTTCTTAACTTTTCAATTCTTTTATCACCACTTACAGACCTACTGAAAATGGGAGTTAAATTTGTCTGGACCGATAACTGTGAATCCTCTTTCAGTAAACTTAAAGCTATCCTATTAAGTTAGCCAGTGCTCGCTACTCCAAATTTTGCTAAGCCTTTTAAGATGGCTGTTGATGGGAGTGATACAGGAGCTGGGGCTGTTTTGCTGCAAGAGGATGATCAGGGTATTGAACACCCTGTATCTTTTTACTGTAAGAAGTTCACTCCACCTCAAAAGAACTACTCAACTATTGAGAAAAAGCTTTTGGCCTTGATTTTGGGTTTACAGCATTTTTCAGTTTATTTGTGTTCTGGTTTTGACTCCATAGTCATTTATACCGATCATAACTCACTGAAATTCCTTAGTAAGTTTAAAGATAAAAATCAGAGATTGACAAGATGGAGTTTACTTTTTTAGGACTATTCATTAGACATACAACATGTCAAGGGGAAAGAAAATGTTATTGCAGATTGCTTATCTAGACTTCAGAAGGATTCTTTAAGAGTAATATGAAATTTTCTTTGTAAATTTCTTTTTCTTTGTTTGAAGGTGTTACATAGCCTATGATTTCATAATCCTTTGTACAATTTTAATGTACAGTATGCTGCATGTTTGATCACGATTCGCCACGTGGCTTCCATAGTGACCAGGCTTGCGTGTTCTACCTCACTCCCCCCTTCTCCCCTTATAGTAGAGTAAGTCGTTTTTTCTGTTGTTCAGAGCAGGAGTGTCAACTCTTCGTCCTCTGTGCCCTCATTTGCGCGTCCTTCTCGCAAGTTGAATCAAGCTCTGCCGGCCCCCTATATAATGAGCTCAGTCTCTGCATTAGTTGCCACTTAGATCTACTTCTCATTTTGTTCACATCTCTGTCCTCCCCTGTATAGTGTATTATTAATTTTGTGAGTGCTCAGGAAGTCTCCAGCCATCTAGCTGCTGTATAATTTGAGTATAAGTGTTATTATCATTTTTCTTGTACTGTATAGCCTGGGGCGTTGATTCGCTGGCCTGGTAAGGTTTTTGTGATTCATGTAGAGTTTTTAATGTCAGCCAGTATTAGTAATATTTTTTATCTGTAATAATATTATATCTTACTTTAACTGAGCATTATTCGGTTCTCTCATTTATCAGGGCTGACTTAGATAAATTTGTTCTTGCTAAATTCGTGTTAATAGAGGCTACTGCAGTTAACCATATATTTAACCTGTTTTGCCATTACATTATCCTTATGAGTCCTGAATGTTTAGTTGTTAATTTGAGCATTAAACTTTAACTTGTAATTTTACCTAAGCCTTTTGTTTTGAACCTGGAACTTTGCGGGACAGTAGTGATTTTAGTATTCTCACTTGAAGTGTTCATTATCTCTTTCTGTTCCGTAACATTAATTTGACGACCTCTTATCAGGATATTCAGGATATTATCATAAGGATATTGCTTGATATTTTGTGACTGTGATTTATTCATGATGTCTACTATTACTACTCTTGATGAAGCCAAAGATTTTTTGTCAAATGTGCAAACAGTGTGTGATGTAGAAAACAGAACAAAGAATGAACTTAAGCTTGTTGCTCAACAATTGGGAATTACTGTTCGCTATCATTATTCTAAAGATCAAATTGTTGACATGATTAATAAAAGCTTGTTTAATGTAACTCCTCCAGATGAGCAAATGCAGATTGAAATAGCTAAGTTACAGCTAGCCCAGGAAGAGGCTCGTACTAAGGAGGGTGAGGCTAAGGAGGCTGAGTTTCAGGCTCGTATTCAGGAGGCACAGGCACAGGCTCAGGCAAAAAATGAACTTGCTAAGATTCAGGCAGACCATGAGTATCGCATGAAACAAGGTGGAACTGGATCATCTAGCTCTGATGATTTTGATGTGGCTAAAAATGTTAAACTTGTCCCTCCTTTTAATGAATCTCATTTAACAAAGTATTTTCAGTTGTTTGAGAAGGTAGCTACAGGTTTTAATTGGCCCAAAAAGTATTGGCCAGTACTCCTTCAGAGTGTTCTCACCGGTAAAGCTCAAGTAACTTATGCATCTTTGCCTCAGGATCAATCTGATAATTATGATGTAGTTAAGAGCTTGATTCTTAAGGCCTATGAGCTTGTTCCTGAAGCCTATACAGTAAAATTTAGGACAACTTATAAGCAAGATAAGCAATCCCATGTTGAGTATGCAAAAATCAAAGAAGACCTGTTAGAGCAGTGGTTAAATTCTAAGAATGTAAATTTTGATTTTGATAAAACTAAGCAGATGATTTTGTTGTAGGACTTCAAAATGGTTTGATGGCAATTGTGCCAGAGCAACAGCCCAAAAGTCATTAGCATATAACTCTTACTTAAAATCAAAAACACCTGAATCACTCTCCCAATTTAAAATTGCTAGAAATCATGCAAAAGCTGTATTAAATCTATCTAAATCAAACTTTCTTCAAAAGCAAGCATCAAAACTACTTAACAACCCTAATGACAATAGAATATTCTGGTCAACTCTTAATTCTTTCAATAATAACTTTAACAAGTCATCTTCCATTCCCCCACTAAAATCTTCAGATGGCAATATTACAAATGACCCACGTGGGAAAGCGGATATCTTTGCTAGTACCTTTGCAAGAAACTCTACCATAGATGATACCAGCCAGAATGTCTCAGTACTGGAACTTGATTCTCCCGAAATTGCCCCACTTAAAATACAGACAAGATTTGTAAAATCCATCCTAGACAATTTACCTACCAACAAAGCTCCAGGTCCAGATGGAATTCCGCCAATTGTTTTGAAAGTGTTCCCCTGAACTTGCCTCTGTCCTAGCTAAATTATTCAGACTATGCATACGTACTTCTTTATTCCCAAATTCATGGAAAGAAGCCAATATCCACCCAGTTCCGAAGAAAGGAAGTTCGTCTGACCCCTCCAATTACAGACCAATAGCTATCACATCTTCTCTTGGTAAGGTATTTGAAACTTTAATTAATAAGCATATTGTTAAACATCTTGAATCCAACAACTTAATTAATGATAGACAATACGGTTTTCGCCACGAAAGATCCACCATTGACATACTCAATTTCTTAACTCATACCATCCATCAATCAATTGATCTTTTTGGAGAAACTCATGCAGTAGCTCTTGATATCTCTAAAGCTTTCGACAGAGTATGGCACCGTTCCCTGCTGTCCAAACTCCCTTGCTATGGACTAACGTCTTTTGTTCCTTTGATTTCTTCTTATCTTAGTGACAGGAAAATAAGAGTAAAAGTAGATGATGTATATTCGAATTTCCACTCAATTAACGCCGGCGTGCCACAGGGATCAGTTCTGGCGCCAACCCTATTTCTGGTTCATATTAATGATCTCTTATCTGTCACTCACAATCCCATTCACTCATATGCAGATGACTCAACACTACATAGTTCATTCACACTCAGACATCCATTTACAAAGTCTAATATCTCTACCTCTCAACTCAATACAACCATCTCCATAAATCAAGATCTATCTACAATCAGTGAATGGGGACAAAACAACCTTGTCTCTTTTAATGCTAGTAAAACTAAATATATACAGTTTACTAATAGACAGATATTGCCAGATTCGTACATTACCTTCAGTGCTACTAATATTCCCATCTCCAAAAGTATTGAAATTCTTGGTGTCTCACTTAACAGTGCCCTCAGCTGGACCTCTCATGTCAGATCACTTGCTAAAACCGCCTCAAAGAAACTTGGATTATTGTACAGAGTCCATAACTTCTTCGCCAATGAGCAGTTAGCTATAATTTATAAGAGTCATGTGCGCTCTCAGCTTGAATATTGCTCACCCTTGTGGAATGGTTGTGGAGAGGTTGCATTAAGACAACTAGACAAAATTCAGAATAAAGCTGTTAGAATCATTAACAATCCTGCCATTACATATAAACTACCTCCCCTGCAAGTAAGAAGGAATGTTGCCTCCCTTGCATTATTTTACAGATATTTTTTTGGCAAATGCTCCGACGAAGTTGCGTCCATGGTGCCACCTCTCCATGCCTTCCCTCGTGCTACACGGGCATCTGGTAGCGCTCATGACTGGAATGTCACTCAACCACATTGCAGAACTTCTGCCGATCAGAATTCTTTCATTCCCCGAACTGCATCTCTCTGGAACTCGCTTCCCCAGAGTTGTTTTCCTCCAAATTTCAACCTACAACTGTTCAAGTCTAACTGTTACAGATATTTTATGAACAGAGGACACCAGTAATCTGGTGTATGGATTATTTTTTTCTCCATTTGTTTTTCCTTCCTCCGTTCTGTTATTTAAAAAAAAAAAAAAAAAAAAAAGGTGTATGAATAAATATGTAAGGCTATATCTTGATGTGAAAAGAATAGATAATTTGTCTGATGCTGCAGTTTTAGCTGATGAATATGTTCTCACTCACAAGAGATATTCTAAAGAAAAAAGAAAAGCTGAGATTAAGTACGTTACCTCTACTCAGAGTACAGGTAACAGGAAAGAGAATGAAGATGATGTTTCTCAGGAAGTAAATACCAGCTCCACCTCTAGATTTCAGAAAAGTAAATGTACTTATTGTAGTAAGCTTGGTCATACTACGGAGAAATGTTTCAGGAGACAGCGTGATGTGAACAAAAAGGAGTCTTTAAATATTCAGTCAATTGGTCTAGTGTCCACCCTTGAGAGTTCCCAGAATTCTTTAACCGAGTTAACTGAACCTGATTTGAGGGGTAAATTAAATTCTCATGAAACTCCTCTTTTGAGCAGTAACGTGGGTGACACTCTCAAGAGTTCATGTGCTAATTTCCTGTCTGATGGTTTTGTCAGTCCTCTGGACAATAATGACAGGAATTCAGTTAAAATATATCATGATACAGGTGCTTCCCAATCCCTTATGCTGACCAGTGTTCTAGGCTCTAATGTTAATTCCTCTGATGAAACTGTAACCTTACAAGGTGTAGGGAATAATTACTTCTCTGTCCCTCTGTGCAGAGTGAATTTAGAGTCTGGTTTTGTTAATGGTTCCGTTATGGTTGGGTTGGTTGAGACACTCCCAATGTCAGGTGTAACTTTCTTACTTGGAAATGATATTGGTGGAAGTCAAGTGTGTCCAGCTCCTCAGTTGTCTAGTGAACCAGTGACTGCGACCCAGGATTGTGATGTCCCTGAGGTGTTCTCTGCATGTGCTGTCACTAGGGCTAAGTCTAAAGTTACTGGTGACTTAGAGGATAATGATGATGATGATGTTATCCTAGCTGACACTTTTCTTGCTAATTTGGACCACTCACCAGATGAGGCAGCACCCCGTAGTGTTGATAATTTGTCTCGTCAAGAGTTGGTTGAGTTGCAGATTGCTGACCCTGAGTTCAAAGGTCTAGCTAACTCTGCATGTAGTGAGGAAGAGTTAGCTGGTGCTTCTACTTTTTATTATATAAAGTCAGGAGTACTTATGGGAAAGTGGAGACCCCCAACAGCATCAGCCGACTGTGAATTGGAGGTTGTACATCAAGTTGTCATCCCTCGTGTTTGTAGGCAGGATATCATTAGAGTGGCTCATGATTCCAGTTTGGCAGGACACCTTGGAGTGAGGAAGACTGTGGCACGCATTTTGAAACACTTCTACTGGTCAGGTATCTTCAGAGATGTTTCCTGGTATTGTAAGTCTTGTCACACCTGTCAAGTTGTGGGGAAGTGTAATCAGACCGAAAAGGTTTCACCTCTAGTTCCCATTCCTCCTTTTGAGGCGCCATTCACCCGTGTGTTGGTGGATATTGTGGGCCCTCTTACTAAGACTTCTTCAAGATTTTCTTATGTGTTGACCCTAATTGATATGGCTACTCGTTATCCTGAAGCCATTCCACTTAGAAATATCTCAGCAAAGAACGTGGTTACGGAAATGCTAGGGTTCTTCACCAAGTTTGGTCTGCCCAAGGAGGTACAGTCAGACCGGGGAAGTAATTTCATGTCCAATGTTTTCAAGCAGTCTCTGAAAGAGTTGGGCATCACCCAGATCACGTCTTCAGCTTACCATCCCCAGACCCAAGGAGCGTTGGAGAGATATTATCAAACACTCAAATCGATGCTCAGGAAATACTGTTTGGAACATCAGCAAGACTGTGATAAAGGTCATCCATTCGTTGTATTTACCGCAAGAGAATCTCCAAATGAATCACTGGGCTTCTCACCCTTTGAACTACTGTTTGGTCATGAAGTAAGAGGACCCCTTAAGCTACTCAAGGAATGCTGGCTGTCGGAGGAAGATGACGTCAATCTGCTGGAGTATGTGATGAAGTTCAAAGAACGGCTGTCCACTGCTTTACAGCTGGCGAGAGAGAATTTAGGAGCTGCTCAGGAGAAGATGAAGACTTGGTATGATAAGAAGTCCTGGTTACGCCACTTTCAGCCAGAAGATCAGGTTTTGATTCTGCTACCGGTGCATGGGCAACCTCTTCAAGCCAAGTTTAGTGGTCCTTATTTCGTGGAGAAGAAACTCAGTGATGTCAACTATGTCATCGCCACACCAGATCGTAGAAAGAACAAGCAACTTTGTCACATCAACATGCTAAAGTTACATCACAGGCGGGACGAAAATAACCCAGTCTGCACTGTAGCTGTTCCACCCGAGTCTGCAAGTGAAGTTCTCTCATGCAGTATGAGCCTGAGTGATAGTTTGGGGAAGAATCCTGATATCATGAATGATCTCCAGACTAAGCTTTCTCATCTAGCTCCCGAGGAAAGGCAGGAGTTTTCGGCATTACTGCAGGAGTACCCGCAAGTGTTCCGTGCCACTCCAGGAAGAACCACTGTGTTGATGCATGATGTCGATGTAGGAGACGCAAACCAATTGAACTGCCTCCTTACCGTGTGAACCCAGTGAAGGTTCCTCTCATCCAGAAGGAGCTTGGCTACCTGTTGGGCCACCAGATGATTGAGCCTTGTCAGAGGAAGTGGAGTTCTGTCACTCTAGTCCCTAACCCAGGTGGGTCACAGAGGCTTTGCATCGACTACAGACATGTTAATCACATAACCAAAACAGTCACTTATCCTCTACTACGCATACACAAGATCGGAAAGGCTAGGTACATAAGTTAGTTTGATTTGTTAAAGGGATACTGGGAAGTACAGTCACGCGTACTAATTTCTGCTCAGGGGTTACCCCTTCCTTCCCCCCCTCTACCCTGGAGAGAGGGAAGGGGGGAATCGCGAACAAGTCTACCCCGCCTTCTGCCCCCAAATCCCCCACCCTCCACCTCCAGCTGCCAGTTACTGATTAGACGCAAATTTTCTCATGTCCTGTAAACATGACTAAACTGTCGTCGCACACGCTTTCAACGGCCAAGATTTGGACTATATTTTTAGAATAAATTATTACCTTATTGAACAGCATTCTCAAATTGAAAATATTTACCGTCATTGTAATCCAGTGTCGTCCGCTGCACAATTCTGGGTTCCAGTGCTTACCTTGTCACTTCCCCCAGCTCTCTCTCTCTCTCTCTCTCTCACTGAATTTACTTTTCCCACTCTCTTTTTAAATTTATATAACTTTCTCTTTGCTTCTCTCCCCCTTCTCTCTCGTTGTTTGTCTTAAGTCTTCCCCGCCTCTCACCCCTCCCCTCCCCCCACCATGGGCCTGATCAGCAGTCAGTTATACCGTTACCGCTCCTTTGTATATCGTGTGCAAGCAACATTTATCACACACAGGTCAGGTGTATGGAAAGCTATTATATATATATATATATATATATATAATTGTATTTCTCATTGTGCCAAGTTCAAATAGAGAACACCAGACCAATATTCGTAATTTTTATTAGAGTGACCGTTCCACTTCACATAGCTGGGCTTATAAACTGCACACACACACACACACACACACACACACACACACACACACACACACACACACACACATACACACACACACACACACACACACACACACGCACAGATACACACACACGACTTAAATTTTGCACTGACAGCGTGGCGACTACAAATAGTCATTCTAACAACTGGATCTGCTGGCTCCAAACCTTCCCTGTCCCAGTCAATCTCCTCATTCAATAACGGTTATTGAACGAGGAGATTGACTGGGATAGGGAAGGTTTGGAGCCAGCAGAGCCAGTTGTTAGAATGACTATTTGTAGTCGTCACGCTGTCAGTGCAAAATTTAAGTCGTGAGTGTGTGCGTGTGTGTGTGTGTGTGTGTGTGTGTGTGTGTGTGTGTGTGTGTGTGTGTGTGCAGTTTATAAGCCCAGCTATGTGAAGTGGAACGGTCACTCTAATAAAAATTACGAATATTGGTCTGCTGTTCTCTATTTGAACTTGGCACAATGAGAAATACAATTATATATATATATATATATATATATATATATATATATATAAAATAGCTTTCCATACATGACCTGTGTGATAAATGTTGCCTGCACACGATATACGAAGGAGCGGTGACGGTATAACTGACTGCTGATCAGGCCTAAGGTGGGGAGAGGGGAGGGGTGAGAGGCGGGGAAGACTTAAGACAAAGAACGAGAGAGAAGGTGAGAGAAGCAAAGAGAAAGTTGTATAAATTTAAAAAGAAAGTGGGAAAAGTAAATTCAGTGAGAGAGAGAGAGAGAGAGAGAGAGAGAGCTGGGGGAAGTGAAAAGGTAAGCACTGGAACCCAGAATTGTGCAGCGGACGACACTGGATTACAATGATGGTGAATATTTTCAATTTGAGAATACAGTTCAATATGGTAATAATTTATTCTAAAAATATAGTCCAAATCTTGGCCGTTGAAAGTATGTGCGACGACAGTTCAGTCATGTTTACAGGACATGAGAAAATTTGCGTCTAATCAGTAACTGGCAGCTGGAGGTGGAGGGTGGGGGAGTTGAGGGCAGAAGGCGGGGTAGACTTGTTCGCAATTCCCCCCTTCCCTATGTCCAGGGTAGAGGGGGGAAGGAAGGGGTAACCCCTGAGCAGAATTTAGTACGCGTGACTGTACCTATGACTGAATGTGCTAGGGAGATCTCATGTTTTGTAACACTAGGAAAGACTTTTGCATGTTCTGTAACGCCATATGGTATGAAGAATGCACCAGCCACATTTCAGAAGCTCATGAATGTTGTAACAGAGGGTTTGGCAGGGTGTGTTGTTTATATTGATGATGTATTAATCTTCAGTGACAACTGGAAAGATCACCTATGCCATGTCAGTAAATTTCTTGAGCGTTTGGTTCAGGCTAATCTTGTAGCTAATTTATCAAAGTGTGAGTTTGGTCAAGCTAAAGTTCAGTACCTTGGGTACGTAATTGGTGATGGACACGTTGCACCACCAGGAGCTAAGGTTCAGGTTATAAGTGATCTTCCCAGACCTAAAAGTAGGAAAGGGCTAGAAAGATTTTTGGGAATGGTAGGTTATTACAGGAGATTTGTTCTTAACTTTTCAATTCTTGTATCACCACTTACAGACCTACTGAAAAAGGGAGTTAAATTTGTCTGGACCGATAACTGTGAATCCTCTTTCAGTAAACTTAAAGCTATCCTATTAAGTTAGCCAGTGCTCGCTACTCCAAATTTTGCTAAGCATTAATTTTAAGATGGCTGTTGATGGGAGTGATACAGGAGCTGGGGCTGTTTTGCTGCAAGAGGATGATCAGGGTATTGAACACCCTGTATCTTATTACAGTAAGAAGTTCACTCCACCTCAAAAGAACTACTCAACTATTGAGAAAAAGCTTTTGGCCTTGATTTTGGGTTTACAGTATTTTTCAGTTTGTGTTCTGGTTTTGACTCCATAGTCATTTATACCGATCATAACTCACTGAAATTCCTTAGTAAGTTTAAAGATAAAAATCAGAGATTGACAAGATGGAGTCTACTTCTTCAGGAGTATTCATTAGACATACAACATGTCAAGGGGAAAGAAAATGTTATTGCAGATTGCTTATCTAGACTTTAGACAGATTCTTTAAGAGTAATATGAAATTTTCTTTGTAAATTTCTTTTTCTTTGTGGGAAGGTGTTACATAGCCTATGATTTCATCATCCTTTGTATAATTTTAATGTACAGTATGCTGCATGTTTGATCACGATTCGCCACGTGGTTTCCATAGTGACCAGGCTTCCGTGTTCTACCTCACTCCCCCCTTCTCCCCCTTATAGTAGAGTAAGTCGTTCTTTCTGTTGTTCAGAGCAGGAGTGTCGGCTCTTCGTCCTCTGTGCCCTCATTTGCGCGTCCTTCTCGCAAGTTGAATCAAGCTCTCCCGGCTCCTTATATAATGAGGTCAGTCTCTGCATTAGTTGCCACTTTGATCTACTTCTCATTTTGTTCACATCTCTGTCCTCCCCTGTATAGTGTATTATTAATTTTGTGAGTGCTCAGGAAGTCTCCAGCCATCTAGCTGCTGTATAATTTGAGTATAAGTGTTATTATCATTTTTCTTGTACTGTATAGCCTGGGGCGTTGATTCGCTGGCCTGGTAAGGTTTTTGTGATTCATGTAGAGTTTTTAATGTCAGCCAGTATTAGTAATATTTTTTATCTGTAATAATATTATATCTTACTTTAACTGAGCATTATTCGGTTCTCTCATTTATCAGGGCTGACTTAGATAAATTTGTTCTTGCTAAATTCGTGTTAATAGAGGCTACTGCAGTTAACCATATATTTAACCTGTTTTGCCATTACATTATCCTTATGAGTCCTGAATGTTTAGTTGTTAATTTGAGCATTAAACTTTAACTTGTAATTTTACCTAAGCCTTTTGTTTTGAACCTGGAACTTTGCGGGACAGTAGTGATTTTAGTATTCTCACTTGAAGTGTTCATTATCTCTTTCTGTTCCGTAACATTAATTTGACGACCTCTTATCAGGATATTCAGGATATTATCATAAGGATATTTCTTGATATTGTGTGACTGTGATTTATTCATCATGTCTACTATTACTACTCTTGATAAAGCCAAAGATTTTTTTGTCAAATGTGCAAACAGTGTGTGATGTAGAAAACAGAACAAAGAATGAACTTAAGCTTGTTGCTCAACAATTGGGAATTACTGTTCGCTCTCATCATTCTAAAGATCAAATTATTGACATGATTAATAAAAGCTTGTTTAATGTAACTCATCCAGATGAGCAAATGCAGATTGAAATAGCTAAGTTACAGCTAGCCCTGGAAGAGGCTTGTGCTAAGGAGGCTGAGTTTCAGGCTCGTGCTAAGGAGGCTGAGATTAAGGAGGCTGAGTCTCAGGCTCGTATTCAGGAGGCACAGCCACAGGCTCAGGCACAAATTGAACTTGCTAGGATTCAGGCAGACCATGAGTATCGCATGAAACAAGGTGGAACTGGATCATCTAGCTCTGATGATTTTGATGTGGCTAAAAATGTTAAACTTGTCCCTCCTTTTAATTAATCTGATTTAACAAAGTATTTTCAGTTGTTTGAGAGGGTAGCTACAGGTTTTAATTGGCCCAAAAAGTATTGGCCAGTACTCCTTCAGAGTGTTCTCACCGGTAAAGCTCAAGTAACTTATGCATCTTTGCCTCAGGATCAATCTGATAATTATGATGTAGTTAAGAGCTTGATTCTTAAGGCCTATGAGCTTGTTCCTGAAGCCTATACAGTAAAATTTAGGACAACTTATAAGCAAGATAAGCAATCCCATGTTGAGTATGCAAAAATCAAAGAAGATCTGTTAGAGCAGTGGTGAAATTCTAAGAATGTAAATTCTGATTTTGATAAAATTAAGCAGATGATTTTGTTGTAGGACTTCAAAAGGTGTATGAATAAATATGTAAGGCTATATCTTGAGGAGAAAAGGATAGATAATATGTCTGATGCTGCAGTTTTAGCTGATGAATATGTTCTCACTCACAAGAGATATTCTAAAGAAAAAAGGAGAGCTGAGAGTAAGTACGTTACCTCTACTCAGAGTACAGGTAACAGGAAAGAGAATGAAGATGATGTTTCTGAGGAAGTAAATACCAGCTCCACCTCTAGATTTCAGAAAAGTAAATATACTTATTGTAGTAAGCTTGGTCATACTACGGAGAAATGTTTCAGGAGACAGCGTGATGTGAACAAAAAGGAGTCTTTAAATATTCAGTCAATTGGTCTAGTGTCCACCCTTGAGAGTTCCCAGAATTCTTTAACCGATTTAACTGAACCTACTTTGAGGGGTAAATTAAATTCTCATGATGAAGCTGTTCTTTTGAGCAGTAACGTGGGTGACACTCTCAAGAGTTCATGTTCTAATTTCCTGTCTGATGGTTTTGTCAGTCCTCAGGACAATAATGACAGGAATTCAGTTAAAATATATCATGATACAGGTGCTTCTCAATCCATTATGCTGACCAGTGTTCTAGGCTCTAATGTTAATTCCTCTGATGAAACTGTAACCTTACAAGGTGTAGGGAATAATTACTTCTCTGTCCCTCTGTGCAGAGTGAATTTAGAGTCTGGTTTTGTTAATGGTTCCGTTATGGTTGGGTTGGTTGACCCAATGTCAGGTGTAACTTTCTTACTTGGAAATGATATTGGTGGAAGTCAAGTGCGTCCAGCTCCTCAGTTGTCTAGTGAACCATTGACTGCGACCCAGGATTGTGATGTCCCTGAGGTGTTCTCTGCATGTGCTGTCACTAGGGCTAAGTCTAAAGTTACTGGTGACTTAGAGGATAATGATGATGATGTTATCCTAGCTGACACTTCTTGCTAATTTGGACCACTCACCAGATGAGGCAGCACCCCGTAGTGTTGATAATTTGTCTCGTCAAGAGTTGGTTGAGTTGCAGATTGCTGACCCTGAGTTCAAAGGTCTAGCTAACTCTGCATGTAGTGAGGAAGAGTTAGCTGGTGCTTCTACTTTTTATTATATAAAGTCAGGAGTACTTATGGGAAAGTGGAGACCCCCAACAGCATCAGCCGACTGTGAATTGGAGGTTGTACATCAAGTTGTCATCCCTCGTGTTTGTAGGCAGGATATCATTAGAGTGGCTCATGATTCCAGTTTGGCAGGACACCTTGGAGTGAGGAAGACTGTGGCACGCATTTTGAAACACTTCTACTGGTCAGGTATCTTCAGAGATGTTTCCTGGTATTGTAAGTCTTGTCACACCTGTCAAGTTGTGGGGAAGTGTAATCAGACCGAAAAGGTTTCACCTCTAGTTCCCATTCCTCCTTTTGAGGCGCCATTCACCCGTGTGTTGGTGGATATTGTGGGCCCTCTTACTAAGACTTCTTCAAGATTTTCTTATGTGTTGACCCTAATTGATATGGCTACTCGTTATCCTGAAGCCATTCCACTTAGAAATATCCCAGCAAAAAACGTGGTTAAGGAAATGCTAGAGTTCTTCACCAAGTTTGGTCTGCCCAAGGAGGTACAGTCAGACCGGAGAAGTAATTTCATGTCCAATGTTTTGAAGCAGTCTCTGAAAGAGTTGGGCATCACCCAGATCACGTCTTCAGCTTACCATCCCCAGACCCAAGGAGCGTTGGAGAGATATTATCAAACACTCAAATCGATGCTCAGGAAATACTGTTTGGAACATCAGCAAAACTGTGATAAAGGTCTTCCATTCGATGTATTTGCCGTAAGAGAATCTCCAAATGAATCACTGGGCTTCTCACCCTTTGAACTACTGTTTGGTCATGAAGTAAGAGGACCCCTTAAGCTACTCAAGGAATGCTGGCTGTCGGAGGAAGATGACGTCAATCTGCTGGAGTATGTGATGAAGTTCAAAGAACGGCTGGCCACTGCTTTACAGCTGGCGAGAGAGAATTTAGGAGCTGCTCAGGAGAAGATGAAGACTTGGTATGATAAGAAGTCCTGGTTATGCCACTTTCAGCCAGAAGATCAGGTTTTGATTCTGCTACCGGTGCATGGGCAACCTCTTCAAGCCAAGTTTAGTGGTCCATATTTCGTGGAGAAGAAACTCAGTGATGTCAACTATGTCATCGCCACACCAGATCTTAGAAAGAACAAGCAACTTTGTCACATCAACATGCTAAAGTTACATCACAGGCGGGACGAAAATAACCCAGTCTGCACTGTAGCTGTTCCACCCGAGTCTGCAAGTGAAGTTCTCTCATGCAGTATGAGCCTGAGTGATAGTTTGGGGAAGAATCCTGATATCATGAATGATCTCCAGACTAAGCTTTCTCATCTAGCTCCCGAGGAAAGGCAGGAGTTTTCGGCATTACTGCAGGAGTACCCGCAAGTGTTCCGTGCCACTCCAGGAAGAACCACTGTGTTGATGCATGATGTCGATGTTGGAGACGCAAACCAATTAAACTGCCTCCTTACCGTGTGAACCCAGTGAAAGTTCCTCTCATCCAGAAGGAGCTTGGCTACCTGTTGGGCCACCAGATGATTGAGCCTTGTCAGAGCAAGTGGAGTTCTGTCACTCTAGTCCCTAAGCCAGGTGGGTCACAGCGGCTTTGCATCGACTACAGACATGTTAATCAGATAACCAAAACAGACACTTATCCTCTCCTTCGCGTGGAAGATTGCATAGACAAGATCGGAAAGGCTAGGTACATAAGTTAGTTTGATTTGTTAAAGGGATACTGGCAAGTACCTATGACTGAATGTGCTAGGGAGATCTCATGTTTTGCAACACTAGGAAAGACTTTTGCATGTTCTGTAATGTCATATGGTATGAAGAATGCACCAGCCACATTTCAGAAGCTCATGGATGTTGTAACAGAGGGTTTGGCAGGGTGTGTTTTTTATTTTGATGATGTATTAATCTTCAGTGACAACTGGAAAGATCACCTATGCCATGTCAGTAAATTTCTTGAGCGTTTGGTTCAGGCTAATCTTGTTGCTAATATATCAAAGTGTGAGTTTGGTCATGCTAAAGTTCAGTACCTTGGGTACGTAATTGGTGATGGACACGTTGCACCACCAGGAGCTAAGGTTCAGGTTATAAGTGATCTTCCCAGACCTAAGAGTAGGAAGGGGCTAGAAAGATTTTTGGGAATGGTAGGTTATTACAGGAGATTTGTTCTTAACTTTTTAATTCTTTTATCACCACTTACAGACCTACTGAAAAAGGGAGTTAAATTTGTCTGGACCGATAACTGTGAATCCTCTTTCAGTAAACTTAAAGCTATCCTATTAAGTTAGCCAGTGCTCGCTACTCCAAATTTTGCTAAGCATTAATTTTAAGATGGCTGTTGATGGGAGTGATACAGGAGCTGGGGCTGTTTTGCTGCAAGAGGATGATCAGGGTATTGAACACCCTGTATCTTATTACAGTAAGAAGTTCACTCCACCTCAAAAGAACTACTCAACTATTGAGAAAGAGCTTTTGGCCTTTATTTTTGTTTACAGCATTTTTCATTTTATTTGTGTTCTGGTTTTGACTCCATAGTCATTTATACCGATCATAACTCACTGAAATTCCTTACTAAGTTTAAAGATAAAAATCAGAGATTAACAAGATGGAGTCTACTTCTTCAGGAGTATTCATTAGACATGCAACATATCAATGGGAAAAAAAATGTTATTGCAGATTGCTTATTTAGACTTTAAACAGATTGTTATAGAGTAATAAGAAATTTCCTTTGTAAATTTCTTTTTCTTTTGTGGGAAGGTGTTACATAGCCTATGATTTCATCATCCTTTGTATAATTCTAATGTACAGTATGCTGCATGTTTGATACCGATTCGCCACGTGGCTTCCATAGTGACCAGGCTTGCGTGTTCTACCTCACTCCCTCCTTCTCCCCCTAATAGTAGAGTAAGTCATTCTTTCTGCTGTTCAGAGCAGGAGTGTCGGCTCTTCGTCCTCTGTGCTTCATTTGCGCGTCCCTCTTTCAAGTTGTATCAAGCTCCGCCGGCCCCTATATAATGAGCTCAGTCTGTGCATTAATTGCCATTTAGATCTACTCATTTTGTTCACATCTCTGTCCTCTCCTGTATAGTGTATTATTATTTTTGTGAGTGCTCAGGAAGTCTCCAGCCATCTAGCTGCTGTATAATTTGAGTATAAGTGTTGTTACCATTTTTCTTGTACTGTATGGCCTAAGGCGTTAATTTGTAGGCCTGGTAAGGTTTTTGTGATTCATGTAAAGTTTTTAATGTCAGCCAGTATTAGTAATATTTTGTATCTGTAATAACATTATATCTTACTTTAACTGAGCATTATTCGGTTTTCTCATTTTATCAGGGCTGACTTAGATAAATTTGTTCATGCTAAATTCGTCTTAAAAGAGGCTATTGCAGTTAACCATATATTTAACCTGTTTTTGCCATTCCATTATCCTTATGAGTCCCGAATGTATAGTTGTTAGTTTGAGCATTAAACTTTAACTTGTAATTTTACCTAACTCTTTTGATATAAACCTGGAACTTTGAGGAACAGTAATGATTTTAGTATTCTCACTTCGTGTTCATTATCTCTCTCTGTTTCGTAACAATATATATATATATATATATATATATATATATATATATATATATATATATTTACATAGGCTATATTTCATCATCGTTTGTATAAATCTAATGTACAGTATACTGCATGTTTGATCACGATTCGGCACGTGGCTTCCATAGTGACCAGGCTTGCGTGTTCTACCTCCCTCCCTCCTTCTCCCCTTATAGTAGAGTAGGTCGTTCTTTCTGTTGTTCCGAGTAGGAGTGTCAACTCTTCGTCCTCTGTGCCCTCATTTGCGCGTCCTTCTTACAAGTTGAATCAAGCTCTGCCGGCCCCCTATATAATGAGCTCAGTCTCTGCATTACTTGCCACTTAGATCTACTCCTCATTTTGTTCACATCTCTATCCTCCCTTACATAGTGTATTATTTTTTTTGTGAGTGCTCAGGAAGTCTCCAGCCATCTAGCTGCTGTATAATTTGAGTATAACTGTTATTACCATTTTTCCTGTACTGTATAGCCTGGGGCGTTGATTCGCGGGCCTAGTAAGTTTTTTGTGATTCATGTAGAGTTTTTAATGTCAGCCAATATTAGTAATATTTTTTATCTGTAATAATATTATATCTTACTTTAACTGAGCATTATTCGGTTCTCTCATTTATCAGGGCTTAGATAAATTTGTTCTTGCTAAATTCGTGTTAATAGAGGCTATTGCAGTTAACCATATATGTAACCTGTTTTGCCATTACATTATCGTTATGAGTCCTGAATATTTAGTTGTTAGTTTGAGCATTAAACTTTAACTTGTAATTTTACGTGTCTTTTGTTTTGAACGTGGAACTTTGCGGGAGAGTAGTGATTTTAGTAATCTCACTTGAAGTGTTCATTGTCTCTCTCTGTTCCGTAACATAAATTGGGCGACCTTTTATCAGGATATTCAGGATATTATCATAATGATATTGCTTGATATTTTATGACTGTGATTTATTCATGATGTCTACTATTGCTACTCTTGATGAAGCCAAATATTTTTTTGTCAAATGTGCAAACAGTGTGTGATGGAGTAAACAGAACAAAGAATGAACTTAAGCTTGTTGCTCAACAATTGGGAATTACTGTTCGCTCTCATCATTCTAAAGATCAAATTGTTGACATGATTAATAAAAGCTTGTTTATTGTAACTCCTCGAGATGAGCAAACGCAGACTGAAATAGCTAAGTTACAGCTAGCCCTGCAAGAGGCTCGTGCAAAGAAGGCTGAGTTTCAGGCTCGTGCTAAGGAGGCTGAGTTTCAGGCTCGTGCTAAGGAGGCTGAGGCTAAGGAGGCTGAGTCTCAGGCTCGTATTCAGGAGGCACAGGCACAGGCTCAGGCACAAATTGAACTTGCTAGGATTCAGGCAGACCATGAGTATCGCATGAAACAAGGTGGAACTGGATCATCTAGCTCTGATGATTTTGATGTGGCTAAAAATGTTAAACTTGTCCCTCCTTTTATTGAATCTGATTTAACAAAGTATTTTCATTTTTTTGAGAGGGTAGCTACAGGTTTTAATTGGCCCAAAAAGTATTGGCCAGTACTTCTTCAGAGTGTTGTCACTGGTTAAGCTCAAGTAACTTATGCATCTTTGCCTCAGGATCAATCTGATAATAATGATGTAGTTAAGAGCTTGATTCTTAAGGCCTATCAGCTTGTTCCTGAAGCCTATAGAGTAAAATTTAGGACAACTTATAAGCAAGATAAGCAATCCCATGTTGAGTATGCAAAAATCAAAGAAGATTTGTTAGAGCAGTGGTTAAATTCTAAGAATGTAAATTCTGATTTTGATAAATTTAAGCAGATGATTTTGCTGCAGGACCACAAAAGGTGAATTAATAAAGATGTAAGCCTATATCTTGATGAGAAAAGAATAGATAATTTTTCTGATGCTGCAGTTTTAGCTGATGAATATGTTCACGCTCACAAGACATATTCTAAAGAAAAAAGGAAAGCTGAGAGTAAGTACGTTACCTCTACTCAGAGTACAGGTAAAAGGAAAGAGAATAAAGATGATGTTTCTCAGGAAGTAAATACCAGCTCCACCTCTAGAATTCAGAAAAGTAAATGTACTTATTGTAGTAAGCTTGGTCATACTACGGAGAAATGTTTCAGGAGACAGCGTGATGTGAACAAAAAGGAGTCTTTAAATATTCAGTCAATTGGTCTAGTGTCCACCCTTGAGAGTTCCCAGAATTCTATAACCGAGTTAACTGAACCTGCTTTGAGGGGTTAATTAAATTCTCATGAAACTCCTCTTTTGAGCAGTAACGTGGGTGACACTCTCAAGAGTTCATGTGCTAATTTCCTGTCTGAGGGTTTTGTCAGTCCTCTGGACAATAATGACAGGAAATCAGTTAAAATATATCGTGATACAGGTGCTTGGTAATTCCTTATGCTGACCAGTGTTCTAGGCTCTAATGTTAATTCCTCTGATGAAACTGTAACCATACAAGGTGTAGGGAATAATTACTTCTCTGTCCCTCTGTGCAGAGTGAATTTAGAGTCTGGTTTTGTTAATGGTTCCGTTATGGTTGGGTTGGTTGAGACACTCCCAATGTCAGGTGTAACTTTCTTACTTGGAAATGATATTGGTGGAAGTCAAGTGTGTCCAGCTCCTCAGTTGTTTAGTGAACCAGTGACTGCGACCCAGGATTGTGATGTCCCTGAGGTGTTCTCTGCATGTACTGTCACTAGGGCTAAGTCTAAAGTTACTGGTGACTTAGAGGATAATGATGATGATGTTATCCTAGCTGACACTTCATGCTAATTTGGACCACTCACCAGATGAGGCAGCACCCCGTAGTGTTGATAATTTGTCTCGTCAAGAGTTGGTTGAGTTGCAGGTTGCTGACCCTGAATTGAAAGGTCTAGCCAACTCTGCTTGCAGTGAGGAAGAGTCAGCTGGTGCTTCTCCTTGTTATTATATAAAGTCAGGAGTACTTATGAGGAAGTGGAGACCCCCAACAGCATCAGCCGACTGTGAATGGGAGGTTGTACACCAAGTTGTCATCCCTCGTGTTTGTAGGCAGGATATCATTAGAGTGGCTCATGATTCCAGTTTGGCAGGACACCTTGGAGTGAGGAAGACTGTGGCACGCATTTTGAAACACTTCTACTGGCCAGGTATCTTCAGGGATGTTTCCTGGTATTGTAAGTCTTGTCACACCTGTCAAGTTGTGGGGAAGTGTAATCAGACCGAAAAGGTTGCACCTCTAGTTCCCATTCCTCCTTCTGAGGCGCCATTCACCCGTGTGTTGGTGGATATTGTGGGCCCTCTTACTAAGACTTCTTCAGGATTTTCTTATGTGTTGACCCTGATTGATATGGCTACTCGTTATCCTGAAGCCATTTCACTTAGAAATATCTCAGCAAAGAACGTGGTTAAGGAATTGCTAGGGTTTTTCACCAAGTTTGGTCAGCCCAAGAAGGTACAGTCAGACCGGGGAAGTAACTTCATGTCCAATGTTTTCAAGCAGTCTCTGAAAGAGTTGGGCATCATGAGGGTTGGAGAGATATTATCAAACACTCAAATCGATGCTCAGGAAATACTGTTTGGAACATCAGAAAGACTGGGATAAAGGTCTTCCATTCGTTGTTTTTGCCGCAAGAGAATCTCCAAATGAATCACTGGGCTTCTCACCCTTTGAACTACTGTTTGGTCATGAAGTAAGAGGACCCCTTAAGCTACTCAAGGAATGCTGGTTGTCGGAGGAAGATGACGTCAATCTGCTGGAGTATGTGATGAAGTTCAAAGAACGGCTGTCCACTGCTTTACAGCTGGCGAGAGAGAATTTAGGAGCTGCTCAGGAGAAGATGAAGACTTGGTATGATAAGAAGTCCTGGTTATGCCACTTTCAGCCAGGAGATCAGGTTTTGATTCTGCTACCGGTGCATGGGCAACCTCTTCAAGCCAAGTTTAGTGGTCCATATTTCGTGGAGAAGAAACTCAGTGATGTCAACTATGTCATCGCCACACCAGATCGTAGAAAGAACAAGCAACTTTGTCACATCAACATGCTAAAGTTATATCACAGGCGGGACGAAAATAACCTAGTCTGCACTGTAGCTGTTCCACCCGAGTCTGCAAGTGATATTCTCCCATGCAGTATGAGCCTGAGTGATAGTTTGGGGAAGAATCCTGATATCATGATCTCCAGACTAAGCTTTCTCATCTAGCTCCCGAGGAAAAGCAGGAGTTTTCGGCATTATTGCAGGAGTACCCGCAAGTGTTCCGTGCCACTCCAGGAAGAACCACTGTGTTGATGCATGATGTCGATGTTGGAGACGCAAGGCCAGTTAAACTGCCTCCTTACCATATGATCGCAGTGAAAGTTCCTCTCATCCAGAAGGAGCTTGGCTACCTGTTCTACTACAAGATGATTGAGCCCTGTTAGAGCGAGTGGAGTTCTCCTGTCACTCTAGTCCCTAAGCCAGGTGGGTCACAGAGGCTTTGCATCGACTACAGACGTGTTAATCAGATAACCAAAATAGACACTTACCCTCTCCCTCGCGTGGAAGATTGCATAGACAAGATCGGAAAGGCTAGGTACATAAGTTTGATTTGTTAAAGGCATACTGACAAGTACCTATGACTGAATGTGCTATGGAGATCTCATGTTTTGTAACACTAGGAAAGACTTTTGCATGTTCTGTAATGCCATATGGTATGACGAATGCACCAGCCACATTTCAGAAGCTCATGAATGTTGTAACAGAGGGTTTGGCAGGGTGTGTTGTTTATATTGATGATGTATTAATCTTCAGTGACAACTGGAAAGATCACCTATGCCATGTCAGTAAATTTCTTGAGCGTTTGGTTCAGGCAAATCTTGTACCTAATTTATCAAAGTGTGAGTTTGGTCAAGCTAAAGTTCAGTACCTTGGTTACATAATTGGTCATGGACACATTGCACCACGAGGAGCTAAGGTTCATGTTATAAGTGATCTTCCCAGACCTAAAAGTAGGAAAGGGCTTCAAAGATTTTTGGGAATGGTAGGTTATTACAGGAGATTTGTTCTTAACTTTTCAATTCTTGTATCACCACTTACAGACCTACTGAAAAAGGGAGTTAAATTTGTCTTAACCGATAACTGTGAATCCTCTTTCAGTAAACTTAAAGCTAGTCAGCTAGTGCTCGCTATTCCAAATTTTGCTAAGCCTTTTAAGATGGTTGTTGACGTAAGCGATAAAGGAGCTGGGGCTGTTTTGCTGCAAGAGGATGATCAGGGTATTGAACACCCTGTATCTTATTACAGTAAGAAATTCACTCCACGTCAAAAGAACTACTCAACTATTGAGAAAGAGCTTTTGGCCTTGATTTTGGGTTTACAGCATTTTTCATTTTATTCGTGTCCTGGTTTTTAACCCATAGTCATTTATACCAATCATAACCCACTGAAATTCCTTAGTAAGGTTAAAGATAAAAATCAGAGATTGACAAGATGGGGTCTACTTCTTCAGGAGTGTTCATTAGACAAATAACATGTCAAGGGGAAAGAAAATGTTATTGCATTTTGCTTATCTAGACTTAGGCAGATTGTTTTAGAGTAATAAATTTTCTATGAAAATTTCTTTTTCTTTGTGGGAAGGTGTTATATAGCCTATGATTTCATCATCCTTTGTATAATTCTAATGTACACCCGCGAACCAAAGTTTCGGTACCCCCCTCGATGGAAGGAAGTGGAAGTCAGGGTTAGAGAGAGGGCAGGTGAACGGACAACCGTGGTACTTTGGAACTGAGCTACGAGGCGAATAGTGAGAAACCTAATGAGACTGGATTCGAAACATTTCCATGCTATTCACCTGAAAAATATTATGCGTTCGTAACATACATACTGTAACATATAACATAGACTACTGTGTTATCATGGTGTCCTGTGATACTGACCCATCTGTTTCGGATCCTCATCACACAAATAATGCACCGAGCCAGTTGTATATAAGTTGCAACTTGTCATTATAACTGCAGTCATAATTTTTGTGAATGTTAGCCCTGGATTGTCTATAGCTATGATAAAGAATGATTGTGAATTTAATGTTAATTTTCACAGTAGTTGTGCGGATGGTTATAAATGTAGTAATTACTTTATGTGGACGACTAAACCACATTGTGATGGACAGCAGGGAGCATTCGCCAATAATTTACCATAACCAGATGAAATTAGATGCAAACAACACAAAATATTATGAGACAACGAAGACACAGCTGTGGTATCCTGCTCCGCCTTGTTATCAAGGCCTTAACTGTGGCTTCACCTCATACGTGCATTATTTTCCTTCAGTCTCTGCCTCTTTTATTACTCTTACTTCCCGGCATCCTCTTACTGCGAGTCGTCATATTCCTTGGAGGGTTTCTTGTCGTCCGGTCCTATAACCCCTGCTGTATTACATTATTCCTCGCATCATCACTCCCAGACAAACAACGTTAGCACTAGACTGCTGAATCTGTTAATACCATTATTGCCACTGCCACTACTATTCCCCCTTTCCCCATTGTGTCTACTGCAATTCCCCTCATAGTACTACTACTGCTACTTCTATTACTACTCCACTATAAATCTGTATAATAATAAATATGATTGTCCTTATGTCTGTGTATCTGTTAATCATAATTATTGTCCCTGTCCCACCGTCGACAACTCGTCACTACGTTGCTCCCCCCCCCCTCTCCCACCCGCCATGAGCTCTATTCCTCCCCCACTCCTAACCATTTTACCCCTCACCTCCTTCTTGGGCCACCAGGCCTGTTGTTCACCTTTTACCGGTGAATATACGTGGCATGCATTAATAAGAATAATTATAAAATTGACAGCAACAACATACATCTGCAGTATTCCGAACATTACATAATTATAAAAGTCGCAGACCCAAACGTGCCTATATTACGGAGCTCTGATATATTAACCACAGAACCGACCACAGACCGTTCCGATCATTGCCATTGGACCTTACCTGTAGCACTTCACCAGAGTAATACAACCCACTGAAGTCCTTTGTGGGATCACTACACATGTTTGGGAAAAAAAACAGCGCACAACATGCCTACAACCCATTAAAATACACCTGTGACATTTCACTGACATCCATTAAATTGCCTAGAAGTTAGCGGACAAACAAACACACGGCTGGACATAAACTGAGGCCGAATGTCTCGCATCGGTATATGACAACCTGACAAAACTATTACGATCCTGCTTTGTAGGTGGCATCATAATTAATAATAATAATAATAATAATAATAGTAGTAGTAGTAGTAGTAGTAATCACATGTTAATATCCATGATACAGAGGAGGACAAACACCATAATCTCCCTGATAAAACAAGTGAAAACAGCTGTGACATATAAAACCAAACAGTGCCATAAGATGCTGTAATGGTAGGGTTATAGTAATACTAAATTAATGTTTGATCGCAACCCAACCTTCTGTCATGGCAAACAGATTCTGCATTGCGTCGACACATGCTATTCCAGTGTGTGTCCTTCTCAGTATCGTGCCTAATAACATGATTAATTATTATTATTATTATTATTATTATTATTATTACTGTGATGACACCTGCAATGCAGGATCACAAGAGTTTTGTCAGGTCGTTACATACCGATGCGAGACATTCTGCTTCTGTCTGTTTGTGTCCAGTCGTTTGTTTGTTTGTCCACAAACTTCTCCTAGGCTATTTGATGGATGTCAGTGAAACATCATATGCTTATTTTAGTGGTTTGTAGGCATGTTGTGCACTGTTATTTTTCCCAAACACGTGTAGCGATCTCACAGAGGACTACAGTGGGTTGTATTACCATGGTGAAGTGCTATAGGGAAGGTGCAGTGGTAATGATAAGAACTGTTTGTGGTAGGTTTTGTGGTTAATATATCAGTGCTCCGTAATATAAGCACGTTTGGGTCTGCAGTTATTAAGTGTAATGTTAGGAACACTACAGTACACATCTACGATGTTGTTGTTATTATTATATTATTATCGCCAACCTTTAGAAGGCGGAGCGATCATGTTTTTAACTGCATCTGTGTGTGTGTATGTGTGTGTGTGTGTGTGTGTGTGTGTGTGTGTGTGTGTGTTCCTATTATATCTCATGAACGGCTTGAGATATCAACATGAAGCCTTCAGCGTATCAAGATATGGGCAAAATCTTGGAGGAGCTCGAAAATGGCAACTCGGGGTCAGAGTCTAGGTCACCAAACTAACTGCTAAAGGTCAACTAGTTTTTATTGCCTGCCTTTAGCACCATTAAATCTCATGAATGGCTTGAGCTATCAACATAAAACCTTCATGGTATCAAAATATGGCCTAAAGTTTGGACTTGACAAACAGAATATTTTAGAGGACGATTACCGTTTAGCTCTCAAATGCCTTCTTTTTTATTATTAATGCATGCCACGTATATTCACCGGTAAAGGGTAAACAACAGGTCTTCTGGCCCAAAGATGAGGTGAAGGGTAATGTGGTGTCGGAGTGGGGGAGGAGTAGAATACATGGTGGTGGGAACTGGAGTAGCGGTGCCGGGTCAGTGACGAGTTGTCGACGATGGGACAGGGACAATAATTATGATTAACATACAGACATAAGGACAATCATATTTATTATTATACAGATTTATAGTGGAGTAGTAATAGGAGCAGCAGTAGTAGTACTGTGAGGGAAATTAGACACAATAGGAAAAGGGGTATTACAGTAATAGTGGCAGTGGCAATAACGGTATTAACAGATTCAGAGGTCTTGTGCTAACGTTGTGTTTGGAAGTGAGGATGCGAGGAATAATGTAATACAGTAGGGGTTATGGGACCGGAGGACAAGAAACCCTTCAAGGAATATGACGACTCGCAGTAAGAGGATACCGGGAAGTAAGAGTAATAAAAGAGGCAGAGACTGAAGGAAAATAATTCACGTATGAGGCGAAGCCACAGTTAAGGCCTTGATAACAAGGCGGAGCAGGATACCACAGCTGTGTCTTCGTTGTCTCATAATATTTTGTGTTGTTTGCATCTAATTTCATCTGGTTATGGTAAATTATTGGCGAATGCTCCCTGCTGTCCATCACAATGTGGTTTAGTCGTCCACATAAAATAATGACTACATTTATAACCATCCGCACAACTACTGTGAAAATCAACATTAAATTCACAATCATTCTTTGTCATAGCTATAGACAATCCAGGAATAACATCCACAAAAATTATGACTGCAGTTATAATGACAAGTTACAACTTATATACACCTGGCTCGGTGCTTTATTTGTGTGATGAGGATCCGAAACAGATGGGTCAGTATCACAGGACACCATGATAACACAGTAGTCTATGTTATATGTTACAGTATGTATGTTACGAACGCATAATGTTTTGCAGGTGAATAGCATGGAAATGTTTCTAATCCAGTCTCATTAGGTTTCTCACTATTCGCCTCGTAGCTCGGTTCCAAAGTACCACGGTTGTCCGTTCACCTGCCCTCTCTCTAACCCTGACTTCCACTTCCTTCCATCGAGGGGGTTACCGAAACTTTGGTTCGCGGGTGTACAGTATGCTGCATGTTTGATCACGATTCGCCACGTGGCTTCCATAGTGACCAGGCTTGCATGTTCTACCTCACTCCCCCCTTCTCCCCCTTATAGTAGAGTAAGTCGTTCTTTCTGTTGTTCAGAGCAGGAGTGTCGGCTCTTCGTCCTGTCCTTCATTTGCGCATCCTTCTTACAAGTTGTATCAAGTTCTGCCGGCCCCTATATAATGAGCTCAGTCCCTGCATTAATTGCTACTTAGATCTACTCCTCATCTTGTTCACATCTCTGTGGGCCTCTTCCCTTTCTTCATACAGATGCTTCTAACCAGTGTTACAGGTGTAGGCAGGCGGTACTCATATCAGCCACCAGGAGCCTAAGTCTACCATCAGGAAATGTAAAAATAGATCCAATGTGAATGGCAGTCCGTCAAGTTAAACACCTTTAAAGGCATCCCTGCTGCCGTCAGCATCCTCTCCATCTAACAGCTTTCTGGCCCGACATACCACGCACCACAGACCTATAATGGGTGAGAAGCTCACTCATTGGCAGATATAAATGAGTACTAACAAACTGTACAAACGACATGACATGATACGTGCAAGACCCAGTGGTAGCTCCCTGCAGACTGCTAACCAAACGAGATGTCTGTGGTTTTCTCATCCTCATCAATACTTCGATCACAGTCGTGTGTTGACGCTCCTGACTGGCAGCAGAATTAAAATGAATACAGTGGCCATCAAGGCCCAGCCACAGGGCATAAATGTGGGCAGCCTCCCCTTGCTGGCCCGCGTACATGCCTGGGGCAAAGTCCAAGCCCGTTTACGAAGTACAAAACAATAGCATGCCCTATCCAGGCTCCAGAATGAAGGTATGGAAGTAAACTTACTCTTGTCTAGTAAATTTATTGTGTCCTCCAAACTTAGCATAGCCACGTCTCGTGGTCATGGATCGTTTTCGATAAGAAAAGTGATATCTTGATCCATTTTGGTTACCGTTAAATGTGGAAAAAGAAAAATCGCTACCTTACTGCACTCGCAATAAAATTGTGGGCACAAATGATGAATTTCTCGGGCACTGGAAATGTATACTTTGGGAAGTGAAAATAACCCACAACTCTGGAAGTAAAAATGACTCAACTCGGAAAGTTAAAACAACCCACAACTCGGGATGTGAAATAACTGTTGAGAAACAGGATTTGCTGGTTAGGTAGTACTGAAAGGTTCTCAATACTGGTATTTTCCAGTTACGCGTCAAAGTTCCCAGTTAGCCTGCTATTTGTGAGTGGAGGTATTTTGTAAGTTATACACTAATTTTTTTGCTCTTTTTTCTCTATAATGTTTTATTTGTGATTGTTAAATTATGTAATTTTTTCTTAGTTTGTATGCTAAATAATTTAAAGTGTTACATAGCGGAAGAAAATTCCGGACAGTTTGGTTGTCCCCGTTAGTAACTTGCTTCTCCAAGAATGTAGTAGGTCATTTTAGTATATAGGAAGCTTGTATTAGATGGGGAAGGGACTAGAGGAGTTTCAGTTCAGTCTGAGTTTAGATCAGTGTCAGTTCAGTGTCAGTGCAATTAGTGAAGATTGTACAGCTCCAGTACTCATGAAAACAGTGAAGTGAATTTGGCAAGCATCAAGTGTAATTATTTGGAGAAAAAAAAAAAACACCGAACTTAAGAAGCCAGTGTTAATTACAACGCCTGAACTGGTTTCTGTTGCACACAGAAAGGCTGACCATAAGTAGAACTTACCGGCCAACATCCTTTCTATACTGAACTACTGTTGTTGGAGCCTGTGGCAGTGTGGGACGGGGACATAACCGTGGTACACCCGGCAACAGTTCCGCCTGGGCCCCCCAGTAGCGAGATATAGTAGATGTGGCAGCAGTGTGTGTGTTTGTTCGTTTGTACACCCGGCAACAGTTCCGCCTGGGCCTCCCAGTAGCGAGATATAGTAGATGTGGCAGTAGTGTGTGTGTTCGTCTGTACATGCTCGAAAAATGTTCGGATCGTCAACTTTCTCACTCCATTGTGAACGTGATTCGGCCTTTGAGTTCACTCCATAGATGGCGGTGTGTGGTTATGGGGGAGAGACGGGAGGTCAGGACGGTAGGTGGGTCGGAGTTGGGGGGGACAAACAGCTAGGTTGTTTGTATTGGACATGATAATAGTTTTCCCAGTCATTATTGTGGATCGTTTCAGGTTACTGACACTTTGTATTCCTAACAACAATAAAAAAAAAGAAATATTGTTGCATTGCTACCCGTTACAATATATTCCACGATGATTGGATATCCTCCATAACTTATCCCCCCCCCTCTCTCTCTCTCTCTCTCTCTCTTTCTCATGTCATTAAGTAATCAGTATGTAGCATTATCAGCACAGATTAAAGAGGATTTGTCTTTTAATTAAAACTGCCGACAAAGGCCGATTCACGTTCACAATGGAGTGAGAGAGTTGACGATCCGAAAATTTTTCGAGCATGTACACCCGCGAACCAAAGTTTCGGTACCCCCCTCGATGGAAGGAAGTGGAAGTCAGGGTTAGAGAGAGGGCAGGTGAACGGACAACCGTGATTGGTACTTTGGAACTGAGCAACGAGGCGAATAGTGAGAAACCTAATGAGACTGGATTCGAAACATTTCCATGCTATTCACCTGCAAAACATTATGCGTTCGTAACATACATACTGTAACATATAACATAGACTACTGTGTTATCATGGTGTCCTGTGATACTGACCCATCTGTTTCGGATCCTCATCACGCAAACAAAGCACCGAGCCAGTTGTATATAAGTTGCAACTTGTCATTATAACTGCAGTCATAATTTTTGTGAATGTTATCCCTGGATTGTCTAAGGCTATAATATAGAATGATTGTGAATTTAATGTTGATTCTCACAGTAGTTGTGCGGATGGTTATATATGTGGCAATTATTTTATGTGGATGACTAAACCACATTGTGATAGACAGCAGAGAGCATTCGCCAATAATTTACTATAACTAGATGAAATTAGATGCAAACAACACAAAATATGAGACAACGAAGACACAGCTGTGGTATCCTGCTCCGCCTTGTTATCAAGGCCTTAACTGGGGCTTCACCTCATACGTGCATTATTTTCCTTCCGTCTCTGCCTCTTTTATTACTCTTACTTCCCGGTATCCTCATAGTGCGAGTCGTCATAATCCTTGGAGGGTTTCTTGTCGTCCGGTCCTATAACCCCTACTGTATTACATTATTCCTCGCATCATCACTCCCAAACAACGTTAGCACAAGACTGCTGAATCTGTTATTATCATTATTGCCACTGCCACTACTACTGTAATCCCCCTTTTCCTATTGTGTCTAATTACCCTCACAGTACTACTACTGCTGCTCCTATTACTACTCCACTATAAATCTGTATAATAATAAATATGATTGTCCTTATGTCTGTGTATCTGTTAATCATAATTATTGTCCCTGTCCCACCGTCGACAACTCGTCACTGACCCGGCACCGCTACTCCAGTTCCCACCCACCATGGATTCTACTCCTCCCCCACTCCGACACCACATTACCCTTCACCTCATCCTTGGGCCAGAAGGCCTGTTGTTCACCCTTTACCGGTGAATATACGTGGCACGCATTAATAATAAAAAAGAAGGCATTTGAGAGCTAAACGGTAATCGCCCTCTAAAATATTCTGTTTGCCAAGTCCAACATTTAGGCCATATTTTGATACCATGAAGGTGTTATGTTGATAGCTCAAGCCATTCATGAGATTTAATGGTGCTAAAGGCAGGCAATAAAAACTAGTTGACCTTTACCAGTTAGTTTGGTGACCTTGACTTTGACCCCGGTTTGCCATTTTCGAGCTCCTCCAAGATTTTGCCCATATCTTGATTCGCTGAAGGCTTCATGTTGATATCTCAAGCCGTTCATGAGATATAATAGGAACACACACACACACACACACACACACACACACACACACACACACACACACACACACACATACACACACACGCACAGATGCAGTTAAAAACATGATCGCTCTGCCTTCTAAAGGTAGGCGATAATAATATAATAATAACAACATCGTAGATGTGTACTGTAGTGTTCCTAACATTACATTCAAAAACTGCAGACCCAAACATGCTTATTTTACGGAGCACTGATATATTAACCACAAAACCGACCACAGACCGTTCTTATCATTACCACTGCATCTTCCCTATAGCACTTCACCATGATAATACAACCCACTGTAGTCCTCTGTGAGATCGCTACACGTGTTTGGGAAAAATAACAGTGCACAACATGCCTACAAACCACTAAAATAAGCATATGATGTTTCACTGACATCCATCAAATAGCCTAGGAGAAGTTAGTGGACAAACAAACAAACGACTGGACACAGACAGACAGAAACGGAATGTCTCGCATCGGTATGTAACGACCTGACAAAACTCTTGTGATCCTGCATTGCAGGTGTCATCACAGTAATAATAATAATAATAATAATAATAATAATAATAATAAATCATGTTATTAGGCACGATACTGAGAAGGACACACACTGGAATAGCATGTGTCGACGCAATGCAGAATCTGTTTGCCATGACAGAAGGTTGGGTTGCGGTCAAACATTAATTTAGTATTACTATAACCTTACCATTACAGCATATTATGGCACTGTTTGGTTTTATATGTCACAGCTGTTTTCACTTGTTTTATCAGGGAGATTATGGTGTTTGTCCTCCTCTGTATCATGGATATTAACATGTGATTACTACTACTACTACTACTACTACTACTATTACTACTACTACTGCTACTACTGCTACTACGATTATTATTATTATTATTATATTATTATTATTATTATAACTATGATGACACCTACAAAGCAGGATCGTAATAGTTTTGTCAGGTTGTCATATACCGATGAGAGACATTCGGCCTCAGTCTATGTCCAGCCGTGTGTTTGTCCGCTAACTTCTAGGCAATTTAATGGATGTCAGTGAAATGTCACAGGTGTATTTTAATGGGTTGTAGGCGTGTTGTGCGCTGTTATTTTTCCCAAACATGTGTAGTTATCCCACAAAGGACTTCAGTGGGTTGTATTACTCTGGTGAAGTGCTACAGGTAAGGTCCAATGGCAATGATAGGAACGGTCTGTGGTCGGTTCTGTGGTTAATATATCAGAGCTCCGTAATATAGGCACGTTTGGGTCTGCGACTTTTATAATTATGTAATGTTCGGAATACTGCAGATGTATGTTGTTGCTGTCAATTTTATAATTATTCTTATTAATGCATGCCACGTATATTCACCGGTAAAAGGTGAACAACAGGCCTGGTGGCCCAAGAAGGAGGTGAGGGGTAAAATGGTTCGGAGTGGGGGAGGAATAGAGCTCATGGCGGGTGGGAGAGAGGGGGGTGGGGTGCAACTGGGGTAGCGGTGCGGGGTAAGTGACGAGTTGTCGACGGTGGGACAGGGACAATATGATTAACAGATACACAGACATAAGGACAATCATATGTATTATTATACAGATTTATAGCTGAGTAGTAATAGGAGTAGCAGTAGTAGTACTGTGAGGGGAATTGCAGTAGACACAATGGGGAAAGGGGGAATAGTAGTGGCAGTGGCAATAATGGTATTAACAGATTCAGCAGTCTTGGCTACCGTTGTTTGTCTGGGAGTGATGATGCGAGGAATAATGTAATACAGTACGGGTTATAGGACCGGACGACAAGAAACCCTCCAAGGAATATGACGACTCGCACTATGAGGATACCGGGAAATAAGAGTAATAAAAGAGGCAGAGACTGAAGGAAAATAATGCACGTATGAGGTGAAGCCCCAGTTAAGGCCTTGATAACAAGGCGGAGCAGGATACCACAGCTGTGTCTTCGTTGTCTCATAATATTTTGTGTTGTTTGCATCTAATTTCATCTAGTTATAGTAAATTACTGGCGAATGCTCTCCGCTGTCTATCACAATGTGGTTTAGTCGTCCACATAAAATAATTGCCACATATATAACCATCCGCACAACTACTGTGAGAATCAACATTAAATTCACAATCATTCTATATTATAGCCTTAGACAATCCAGGGATAACATTCACAAAAATTATGACTGCAGTTATAATGACAAGCTGCAACTTATATACAACTGTCTCGGTGCTTTGTTTGTGTGATGAGAATCCGAAACAGATGGGTCAGTTTCACAGGACACCATGATAACACAGTAGTCTATGTTATATGTTACAGTATGTATGTTACGAACGCATAATGTTTTGCAGGTGAATAGCATGGAAATGTTTCGAATCCAGTCTCATTAGGTTTCTCACTATTCGCCTCGTTGCTCAGTTCCAAAGTACCAATCACGGTTGTCCGTTCACCTGCCCTCTCTCTAACCCTGACTTCCACTTCCTTCCATCGAGGGGGGTACCGAAACTTTGGTTCGCGGGTGTACAAACGAACAAACACACACACTTCTGCCACATCTACTATATCTCGCTACTGGAGGGCCCAGGCGGAACTGTTGCCGGGTCGTCACGCACTCCATTGTGAACGTGAATCGGCCTTTGTCAGCAGTTTCAATTAAAAGACAAATCCTCTTTAATCTGTGCTGTTAATGCTATATACTGATTACCTAATGACCTGAGAGAGAGAGAGAGAGAGAGAGAGAGAGAGAGAGAGAGAGAGAGAGAGAGAGACAGACAGACATACAGACAGAGGGGGGGGGAATAAGTTATGGAGGATATCCAATCATCGTGGAATATATTGTAACGGGTAGCAATGCAACAATATTTCATTTTTTTTATTGTTGTTAGGAATACAAAGTGTCAGTAACCTGAAACGATCCACAATAATGACTGGGAAAACTATTATCATGTCCAATACAAACAACCTAGCTGTTTGTCCCCCCCAACTCCGACCCACCTACCGTCCTGACCTCCCGTCTCTCCCCCATAACCACACACCGCCATCTATGGAGTGAACTCAAAGGCTGAATCACGTTCACAATGGAGTGAGATAGTTGACGATCCGAACATTTTTCGAGCATGTACAGACGAACAAACACACACTGCTGCCACATCTACTATATTTCGCTACTGGGGGGCCCAGGCGGAACTGTTGCCGGGTGTACCAGGAGTGTGGATCATTAGAAAAGTTCTGCAGAGTCAAACCATCGACATGGAGGCAGAAGGTGTACAGGCAAGAGGCCAAGCTAGGCAGGAGGAGGCATGTCTGGCAGCAATCACGAAGCTATTACATGCACAAAGTGTACAGCTACAAGCACAGAATAAAGGACAGAAAGACCCCAAAGAACAATTACAAGGACAGAATGGACAGAAAGAAAAAGAACAATTACAAGCACAGAATGAAGGACAGGAAGAACTCAAGGAACAATTACATGCACAGAACAAAGGACAGAGAGAACTCAAAGAACAATTACAGGCACGACATGAAGGCCAGAAAGAAATCAAAGAACAACTGCAAACACAGAGTGAACAGCTAGATGCACAAAGTGAAGAACAGAAAGAACGATATGAGCAGCTTCAAGAGGCATTACAGGAGCAACATAGGAAATTACAACTGAGGATGGAAGGAGAGCTAGATGCTTTCAAGGGGGAAATGAAGGAAGAACAGCAACAGTTTGAGGAAAAAGTAGATGCCAAGCTACAGCAGCAGAAGTATGAAGTAAGCAGTATTGTGATGAAGTGCAGACAATATGTAGACGACCAGTTGAAGCATGTAGATGACCAGTTGAAGCATGTAGACGGCCATTTGAAGATAACTAGTGAGAGAATTGTGATAGAGAAACATTGCACTGCTGAGACTCAGGTTAGTGTACAGGGAGCATATGAACAAAATGAACTGTTCATGGTGAATCTTGACGGATGTCAAGCATCTAAAGGTAGCGTTCCAAGGCTGAATAGTCAGAATGTAGGAGTTTTGAGTCCTGGCCTTAATTATGATGCCCTAGTGTTCATACCCTAAACCAGTGAGGTGCATGGCTATAATGGGGGTCCAGTTAAAAAGAGACCTCAGGAATTTGATGGCAGAGTATCTTGGGAAGCTTACCATGCACATTTTGAGTTACTTGCAGATCAGAATGGTTGGGATGATAGGCAGAGGGCAGTGCACCTTGCTACCAGCCTTAAGGGTGCAGAGAGGAACAGTTATCAGTCCTTGGTAGAAGTACTGGAGTGCAGATATGGGACAGTATACCGGACTGAGGTTTACAGAGCAAGATTCTGGAACCGTGTACGGGCTTGAGGCAAATCCCTACAGGAGCTTGCTCATGACCTGGAGAGTATGGCACACAAGGCATACCCTGGAACAGCACCTAACCTGTTGGCTATTCTTCTAAGGGACTAGTTCATCGATGCTCTTAATAGTGCAGAGTTGAAAGTGCAAGTGAAGCAGGCACAACCAAAAAGTATGCAAGAAGCACTAGCCAGGGTTCTGGAGTTTGAGTCCTACGTCAGGTCCAGTACTTCCATTTTTCAGGCAGGTTGTACTGTGGGATTCAAGGCAACCAAGGGGCAGGTAGGTGAAGTGGAAAAATTTGAAGGAAGGTGCTGGTACTGTGAAAAACCAGGACATAGGAAAGAGGATTGCTAGAAGTGGAAGAGGGAGCAGGAGAAGACCAGAGGAGGGTGCTGGTTATGAGGGAAGCCAAGACACAAAGGAGGATTGTAATAAACGGAAGAAGGAGCATCAGCAAGTGCAAAAAAAAAAAAAAAAACGATTGCAACAAACGGGTGTTGGACATGTGGTAAGGTGGGACACCAGCTATGATTGTCCAAATGAGAAGGACGACAAGAGGTAGACTGCAGAAGATGAGAAGAATCAGGGTAAATTAGTAAAGGCTGGTGACAAGAGACAACAACCATCCAGTGTTTCGCAAGATGCCCCGCCACTGAAGAAATGCAAGAGAACCTTAATTGATCATGCGCAAGAAGACGGAAGAACAGATGGGAAGCAGTGTAGTATGAATGGGAGTCTTAGCAAGAAATGCTACCATATTGTAGTGACAGGGTCAGTGTCAGCTGAGGAAGACCTATGAGGATGCAGATTTACAACCAGTGGCTGCTGCAGAATACAGTGCAATAATCTTGGGAAGAGGTTTCCAGATTTAGCCCTGCAGCTAAGAGCTACTGGAGTCAGTGGGACCTTCTTTGTCTGAACAGCGGATGACTGGAGCATCCATGGGAGACACCCGATGGCCTCAGCAAGTATTGGCAACTGGTGGTTCTGACGGAGATGAGGTCTGGGATCTTGGATGAGTCTCAAAACCAAATCACTAGTGGGCACCTAGGAGTGAAGAAAACTCTAAGCTGGCTGCGACAGAGGTTCTACTGGACCAGCATGAATCAGGATGTTGAAGAATGGTGTCGGGTCTGTGAAGTATGGTGTGCCAGGAAGAGACCCAAGAAACGTGGTTGCATCCCTCTCCAGCTGTACCAAGTGGGTGCACCGATGGAAAGAGTCTCAGTGGACAGTGCTGGACCTCTGTCTCCCTGAAAGAGGAAACCGATATAGATGTGTCGCCATGGTCTTCGTCACAAAATGGCCAGAAGTCTAGGCCATCCCCGATCAAGAGGCTGCGACTGTTGCTCATGTGTTTGTTGACCAGTTCTTCTGTCGTTTGGAGATGCCTCAAGTGCTACATTCAGACCAGGGTAGAATTTTCGAGTCTGCTGTGTTCAGTGAGTTCTGCAAGTTACTGGGGATCAAGAAGACCACAGTCAGATGGGATAGTGGAGAAATTCAACTGGATCCTGGGACAAGAACTGGCATAGTACTGCATAGAGGGACAAACAGAATGGGACCAGAAATTACCTGCGGCATATCAGTCTGCATCCCATGAGTCTACCAGCTACACCCCTGGAAATGCTGGGCCATGAGTTACATTTACCCTTTGACTTGTTAATGGGAAGACCACCTGGTGAAGAGCTGCCTACAGACACCTCCAACTATGTGAAGCATCTTCAGTAAAGGCTGGCTGAGGTACAGCATCAAGTGTGAGAATCTCTAATCTTTTCAGGTGATGAAGTGCAAGTATGATGCTAAGGCAAGTGAGGTGAGCTTCAAGGATGGTGACAGTCTGGTTATACATTGCACAGCAGAAGGGACAGTCACCGAAGCTGCAGAGCCCATGGGACGGGCCTTACGCTGTTTGACCGCCTATCAGATGTAATGTACTGTGTTTGGGGAGGCAGGAAGTCTGGTCCAAAGATGGTACACGTGAATCCCCTGTGGCAGTGCCATGGGCCAGGACAGTACAGCTGGGAAGTCTTCGAGGAATCGTGCTCTCCCGCAGCCGAGGAGGTTGAAGAGGACCAAGGAGCTGAGGTGCAGGAGGATGGTGACAGTTTCCCAAGAGGAGAAGTGCAACAGGAAGTGGACCAAGACATTTCAGGAGGAGTGGACTTTGTAGAGGAGCAGGGACGTTGTCGTAAGTAGCATATGAGAAGACTTGATAAGCTGAAATATTATTTTGTGTATAATTGAATGTCGTTTGGTTTAAGGATTATGTTTGTATATTTTATGTAGTTTTGTCGGGGCGACAAAGGAGTAGGGAGGGGGTAGTGTTGAGAAGCGGGATTTGCTAGTTAGGTAATTCTGGAAGATTCTCAGGACTTCTGGTATTGTTTAGTTACATGGCAGCGTAGCTAGTTAGCCTATTGTTTGTGAGTGGAGGTATTCTGTAAATTGCACATTAATTTTTTGCTCTTTTTCTCCATGATGTTTTGTGTGTTAAATTATGTAATTTTTTCTCAGTTTGTATGCTAAATAATTCAGAGTGTCACTTACCGTAAGAAAACTCTGGATATTTTTTTTTCTCCGACTTGGTACCTTACTTCTCCGAGAATGTAGTATATCATTCTAGTATATAGGAAGCTTGTGAAGGATGGGGAGGGGATTAGGGAGTTTCAGTTCATTTTGAATTTAGTTCAGTGTCAGTTCAGTGTCAGTGCTGTTTGTGATGATTGTATAGCTCTGGTACTCATGAAACCAGTGAAGTGAAGTTAGCAACCATTAAGTGTAATTATATGGAAAATACAGTGAACTTAGGAAGCCAGTGTTTATTTATAGTGCCTGAGCTGATCTCGTTGTTTCACACCAAAAGGCTGACCATAAGAACAACAACTCACTAGGCAACGTCCTTCCTATACTGAACTATTGTTGTTGGAGCCTGTGGCAGTGTGGGACGGGGATGTAACATAACCAAGAACTCGGGAAGTGTAACTGTAACTCGCAAAGTTCCTTGTAAATTTTTTGTATGCTTTCCAAATAACATCTTTAATACATAGAATGCAATTAATAATAATGTATAAAATAAGAACACTTGCTTATTTTTTTTAAATTCAAGAAATGTTCCTATTGCAAGATGAACTATAATGCCGTTATTTTTTCCCGCCTAAAACACACTTGCACTGAACTGTGGGAAACCTACCAGTGACTACACGAATTGTAAGTTATGTACGGTAGACGATATTTACAACTTCATATATCGGTGTCCACCTCTGACAATAGAAAGACCTCACCAGACCTACACCACCTGAATGAAAATGAAGACAACATCGCTACCTTTGCTTATATTCTGTTCACTTCATTTATTCTTAAAGTTGTCATCTATCCGTCTTGAATGTTGATCTGTAACAACATATTTGCGATACAGTATGGTACTAGTAACGAAGTTCTATGGACAGGATGGTGAACCTTAATATTGTCTTATTCTGCCAGTGAGCTGCGGAAAATAGGATTCAAAAGGACAAAAACCTCCGCCTACTCAAGATGAACTGAACGAAAAACTGAACATATTATCAGGCGTGGACACAAGGACCTAAACTAAACAAGGAAGCTGAATCTAGAGGTCGCAAGAATATAATAGAAAATACGTCATCGGCCTGAGGGGGTTATTATCGCCATAATCTGAATCATAAACTCAGGAAATAATACTGAGGTGTAATATCAGTAGGCAACAGAAATCTCAAGGGAATGGCAATGTGGCTCTATGGATGACAATATTACGGCTACAAGGAAACAAATTGCATCACAATGAACTTTGACCACAATGGCCAGTGCTACAGACTTCGTAACGCTTCTTCCTTAGCGATTTACCTAATATTATTATGTCTGTTATCTTACATTGTCATATCATAACCATTTTTTATGTTACTTATATTGTTTTAATATCGACGTAGCTGAGGGAACATTTTTGATATAAATAAAGTCTGTTATAGACTTTATATCTCTATGGTAGAAGGAAGATAATCAAAATGTGGGTTTAAAAAGTGTATGAGAGTTTATGATCCAGATAGATCTAAGCTACATTTTAATATGAAATTGCATATATGTAAGCCTGCAAGAAACAAAATGTGTATATATCACCTTTGAAAAGTACTTAGTTCTCTGTAAAACCTGCAATATTGTTTTAGGTGTATGTTGCAATGTGTTGTGTGTACTTCACAAGATTAGAGTTGATTAGACGCGGGGCCCAATTGGGAGCAATTGGTCCAAATGGCTTAAAGCCAGCCCTTCTTACATACCGACAGTATACAGTATAACCTAAGAGCATACTGAAATGTAATGTGCAGAATGAATCGCTACACAAGAGTTCATACGAACTCTACAGTCACTTAAAACACAATATGAGACTAACTGTTAACTTGTGGCCACTACGAATTTGCCTTGGAGGAATATGACAATGTACGCTTGTGTATTTATTGACGCCATTGCTGGAAAAAAAGCCAGCAGCAGCTGGTGGTATTGATGTCACTTGGTACAAAAGCCAACTGCAGCTGTTGGTATTCATGTCATTGTTGGTACAAAAGCCAACAGCAGCTGGTGGTATTTGTCATTCTTGGTACAAAAACCAACAGCAGCTGGTGGCATTCTCCTTACGTCACATGAGGTTTGTTTTGGCCACAAACATACAAACAGTGAACATTGCCCAGGTCCTTTGTGCTAGCGTGGCATTCTTTGGCCAGTTTATTCACTGCCTTGGTAATACACTATAGGTTAGTTAATTATGTCATCCATGGCGGTAGTCAAAACAAAAGTATGACTAATAAGCTGTAATTATTTATATGTTAATGGTCATCCATGTAATTTCTACTAAGACAGTATCACAATAATTAACTGTAATTCCTTGTGCTAAATACACTGTTAATCCTTCAAGCGAATGGCATCAGTAGCTACATTCCAATCATCCACACCATTTCCTTCAGCTTAGCATTGTTTCCAGTGAACGAGTTACATATACCTCTGTATTCTCGTCCGTTGAAGAAGCTCCTTAGCTCATTTTACTTAGCAACTTTTTTCTTTTAAACCTAATTGTCTTTTTCTTTTACACAAACCCTTCCAATGTCGCCATACCGTTCATAAACGATGTAGAAAAGGGTATTAACGACCCATATCCAAAAATAAATCACTAAGGAAGAGATGTTAGGGGGTTTCATTAACCGATGAGAATACGAACCATAACCTTCATTAACCTGTTCATTAAGAGGTATTTCCTAATTTCAATAACACTGCCTGCAGGTAAAAATGAATAAATCAATAACTCAATCAATTCATCAATAAGGGTAAATCCATCAGGTTACTGAGTGGATCGGGCCAAGTTGTTGGCCGCCCGTAACAGCTGCCATCACACCACTGGATTTGGATTTTTTTTCTGAATTTATTTTTCCTTTGTGTATATTGTAAAAAAAAAAAAAAAAAAAAAAAGGCGTAGAAGAGGATAGGTTCTACAACATCCTCCATTAAGCCTATCACCGTTAGGTTTTGTTTTTAACTGCATAATGCACCAAAAAACACTTCATGGTATTGAAGGGGTTAATTACCTCCATACCAGGCCATATTTTAAATATAACACTTCATCACAGGCAAAATATTCGACAAAGAAAAAGTGCCACAACTTCTCTTAGGAATATGGTCTGGGATGCTCTGGTAATTTCGCAACACTCTGTCCTCTGCGATTTATCCAGAATTTTACACCTCAGCGTCATCTTGAATATTAGTGATACACACAAGGCATAGTAGTAATACAAAATATATTAGTGATTCAAATAAGGCATATTAGTGATACAAACAAGTTGTATTAGTGACAAACAAGGTATAATGATACAAAGTATATTAGTGATACAAACAAGGTATAATGATAAACACAAAGTATATTAGTAATACAAACAAGCTAAAACTAGATACCAACAAGGTAGTGATACAAACAAGATATATTACCGTAGTCTTACAAACAAGGTATAATAGTCATACAAACAAAGTATATTACCGTAGTCATACACGCAAGGTATACTAGTCATACAAGGTATATTAGTGACGCAAACAAGGTATATTAGTGATACAAAAAATGCAACGACAAAGAAAAGGAGAAAAAAGACTGAAAGGTGAGCACTAATGAAGGGAGAGAGAGAGAGTAAAGCAGAAAAAAGAGGATGAAGAAGAAAGGTCAGTACTAAAGAAGGGGAGAGAATGAAAACAGAAACAGAAAGAAGAGGAAGTAATGCCAAGAGGCAAACTTGAAAGAAAGAAGAAAAGACAAAATGAAACAAAACGTGCAACAGGGAAGGAAAGAAAATGTGGAAAGAAATAAAATGAAGTATAAAAGGCAAAGGTGCTAACTTGGTACAGGTGTAGTAGAACGCCAGACCGCCCCACCTTACTTCATCTCGTCACTTACCTCTCGTAGCTTTTTATGATGTAATATAGTGCCCAGATCTAAGTACCTGACGATGGTGGATATATATTTTTTTTTACATAAGATGAACAGAGGGAGGAAAAACAAATAAAAAAAAATTATCCATATACCAGACTGAGGATTTTTTTTTTTTTTTTTTTTTTTTTTTTTTTTATGCGAGGAAGAAGGAACCAAAGGCCATGAGCCCGCAGTAACAGTTCCCTCCAAGAGAAAAACAAAATACAATAGAGAGCCAAATTCAAGATCCGATCATTTTGAGATGCCTGGACACACTGCGTTTGAAAGACTGGAGATCATAGGCAGGAGGAAATACAGACAGAGGGAGACAGTTCCAGAGCTGACCTGTTGCATGAATAAAAGACTGGGAGTAACGGTTAACTCTTGCATTAGAGAGTTGGACAGAAAAGGGATGAGAGTTTGCTGCCAGACGGGTGCTACGCGCCCGTCGTAGAGGTGGAGGAATGCAAGCAGACAGTTCAGAGGAGCAGTGACCATTAAAGTAGCGATAGAAAAGAGATAAAGATGCAACAGTGCGGCGAAGAGACAGAGGTTGAAGGGAGTCAGTAAGAGGAGGAGAGTTAATGAGACGAAAAGCCTTTGACTCCACCCTATTGAGAAGAGCTGTATGTGGGGAGCCTCCCCACACATGAGAGTTGTACTCCACACAGGGGCGGATAAAACCCCTGTATAGAGTCAACAATTGTGCAGGGGTAAAGAAAGAGCGGAGTCGGCTTAGCACACCCAATCTCTTGGAAGCAGATTTTACAAGAGATGCAATATGATCTTTCCAAGATAAGTCCCGAGTAAATGAAACCCCAAGCATGTTCAAGGATGATGCAGGATTAATCTGAATATTATTAAACATTAGTGGGTATACCTGTGGAAGATTTTGTCGGGTTGATAGGTGTAAGAACTGAGTCTTAGAAGCATTAAAGACAACCATATTATTTTTACCCCAGTCAGAGATATGAGCCAAGTCAGACATTAGGTGTGCCATAGCCTCATCCCTTGTTTCTTGAAGTAACTGTTGAGATGGGCGTTGCGGGAACCGAATGGAAAGGTGAAGGGTGGAGTCATCAGCGATGAGTGGATAGAGTTAGATGTACAGCTTAGAAGATCATTGATGAATAAAAGGAAGAGAGTTGGTGATAGGACAGAGCCCTGAGGAACACCACTGTTGATAGATCTAGGAGAAGAACGATGGCCGTCTACGACAGCAGCTATAGAACGACCAGAAAGGAAGCTAGCGATGAAGGTACAGATAGAAGGATAGAAACCGTAGGAGGGCAGTTTGGAAATTAAAGATTTATGCCAGACTCGATCGAAAGCCTTTGAGATGTCAAGTGCAATGGCAAAGCTTTCGCCAAAGTCCCGAAAGGAGGATGACCAGGAGTCTGAAAGGTAGGTGAGAAGATCGCCAGTGGAGCGTCCCTGACGGAACCCATACTGACGATCGGAAAGAAGGTTGTGATAGGAAAGATGCCTTAAAATTTTTTTATTAAGAATTGACTCGAAAACTTTTGAAATACAGGACGTTAAAGCAATTGGACGATAGTTGGAGGGTTGGGAGTGGTCACCCTTCTTTGGGACTGGCTGAATGAGAGCAAACTTCCAGCAAGAAGGAAAGGTACAAGTTGACAGACAAAGGCGAAATAGTTTGCCTAGGCAGGGTGTAAGCACAGAAGCACAGTTTTTGAGAACAACAGGAGGGACCCCATCAGGCCCATATGCCTTGTTAGTACTGAGGCCAGTAATGGCAGAAAATACATCAACTGAAGAAATTTTAATGTCAGCCATGAGGAAGTCAGAGGGGGAAGTGATGGAGGAACAGCACCGAATCGTCTAAGGTGGAATTGGAGGAGAAAGTCTGTGCGAAGAGATCTGCTTTATCAGTAGAAGAAATAGCTACAGAACCATCAGAGTAGAAAAGAGGAGGGAAGGATGATGAGGTAAAGTTGTTAGAAAGATTTTTGGCAAGGTGCCAGAAGGAGCGGGAAGAATTCGAGTTGGAGAGTTGAGAGCATTTAGTATGGATGAAATTATTTTTAGTAGAGCGAAGAATAGACTTAGCACGATTCCGGGCAGAAACGTAAAGATTATGTGATTCAGGGGTGGGTTGGCTCCGGTACCTTTTGTAGGCCTTCTCCTTGTTGCGGACAGCATTAGAACAAGCGTGATTAAACCAAGGCTTTCTTGCGTTAGTCAAAGGATATGAGAAAGGAATGTATGCTTCCATGCCCGAGAGAATAACCTCCGTAATGCGCAAGGCACACTCAGATGGCTCACGGCCATGGAAGCAATAATCATTCCAGGGAAAATCAAAGAAGTATTGCCTGAGGGCCTCCCAGTCCGCAGCTCCAAAATGCCAGAGACGACGTTTCCCTGGAGGGTCCGCAGGCCGTACTGGAGCGATAGGACAGGTTAAGGTAATAAGGTTGTGATGTCCTCCATTCATTTAAAAAAAAAAAAAAATCGGTAACAGTTGGACTTCAACTGCTGTAGGCTGAAGATTGGGGGGAAACTATTCTGGGGAAGTGTATATCCAAAGTATGCAGCTCGAGTAATAAAATAATTTTGATAGGTAGAAGTTCTGCAATATGGCAGTCTGACAATCCAGTCATGAGCGCTACCAGATACCCCTGTAGCGGTGGGGAAGGTGTGGAAAAGTGGCACTATGGATGCAATTACATCAGAGCATTTGCCATAAAAGTATCTGTAAAATAATGCGAGGGAGGGGAGATAGTTCATCTGTAATTGCAAGGTTATTAATTATTCTTTTAGCTTTGCTCTGAATTTTGTCCAACTGTCCTAGTGCAACCTCTCCACATCCACTTCACAAGGGTGAGCAGTATCCAAGCTGAAAGCGCACATAACTCTGTAAATTATAGCTAACTGCTCGTCAGTAAAGAAGTTACGGATTCTGTACAGTAATCCAAGTTTCTTTGAAGCGGTTTTAATATGTGATCTAATATGAGACGTCCAGCTGGGGGTATTGTTAAGTAAAACATCAAAAATTTCAATACTTTGAAAGCTAGGAAGATTCGTAGCATAGAAGGTAATACACAAATTAATCAATATCGGTCTATTAGTAAACTGGGTATATTTGGTTTTTGTTGTATTGAAGGTAATATAGGAATCAGGATTTGTCTGTCTATTAGTAAATTGTATAATATATTTGGTTTTCCTAGCATTAAATGGGACAACATTATTTTGTCCTAATTCAGTGATCTTAGATAAATCGTGATTTATGGAGATTGCTGTACTAAGCTGTGTCATACAATAAACTCTGTGAATGCGTGTTAAAGTGTGGAGAAACTGTGAACCGTTGAATCATCTGCTTTTGAGTGAATGGGATTATGAGTGATAGACGAGAGATCATTAATACGAATTAGGAATAGGGTTGGAGCCAGGACTGATCCTTGTGACACGCCGGCATTCATTGAGTGGAAGTTAGAATATACATCATCTACTTTTTACTCTTATCTTTCTGTTGCTGAGATATAAGGAAATCAGTGAAGCCAACGATGATAGACCATAGCAAAAGAGTTTAGATAGTAGGGAACGGTGCCTCACTCTGCCAAAAGCTTTAGAAATATCAAGAGATACTGCCTGGGTTTCTCCATGTTGGTCAGTTGACTGATGGATGAGCCAAGGGATTGACTACAATCAAGAGTGGATCGTTTATGGCGAAAACCTTACCGTCTGTCATTAATTATCGCCTGCCTTTAGAAGCCGGAGCGATAATGTTTTTGCCTGCCTCCGTGTGTGTGTGTGTGTGTGTGTGTGTGTGTGTGTGTGTGTGTTCCCATTATATCTCATGAACGGCTTGAGCAATCAACATTAAACCTTCAGGGTATCAAGATATGGCCAAAATCTTGGCCGAGTTCGAAAATGGGCACTCGGGGTCAAGGTCACCAAAATGGCTGCCAAAGATCAACCAGTTTTTATTGCCCGCCCTTATCACCATGATATCTCATGAACGGCTTGAGCAATCAACATGAAACCTTCAGGGTATCAAGATATGGCCAAAATCTTGGCCGAGTTCGAAAATGGGCACTCGGGGTCAAGGTCACCAAAATGGCTGCCAAAGATCAACCAGTTTTTATTGCCCGCCCTTATCACCATGATATCTCATGAACGGCTTGAACTATCAACATGAAACCTTCTGGGTATCAAGGTATGACCAAAATCTTGGTAAAGTTCGAAAATGAGCACTCGGGGTCAAGGTCAAGATCACCAAAATGGCTGCCAAGTTCAATGAGTTTTTATCGTCTGCCTTTAGCACCATTATGTCTCATAAACGGCCTGAGCTATCAATATGAAACCTTCAGGGTATCAAGATATGGCCTAAATCTTGGATTTGGCCAACAGCATGTTCTGGCTGGCGATTAGCATTCGGCTTCCGAATGCTTTTCTTTTATTATATATTTGGAATCAAGATGTTTGACAATGTGTTTATTAATTACAGGCTTAAATACTTTACCAAGGGAAGATGCGATAGCTATTGGGTTGTAATTAAAAGGATCAAAGGAACTTCCTTTCTTCTCGATTGGATGGATATTGATTTCCTTCCACGAATTAGGGAATAAAAAACAATATATGCATAGTCTAAATAATTTAGCTAGAACAGGAGCAAGTTCTGGTGATCACTTTTTCAAAATAACTGGGGGAATTCCATCTGAAACTGAAGCTTTGTTGGTTGGTAAATTGTCTAGGATGGTACATATCTAGTTTGTATCTTAAATCGAGCAGTTTCGGGAAAGTCAAGTTCTAGTACAGGAACATTCTGATTGTCTTCCTCTCATGTAGAATTTCTGACACATACCGGCAAGAACATTCGCGTTTCCACGCTGGTAATTTGTAATGTTTCGGTCTGAAGATTTTATTAGGGGACTGGGTGATGACTTTTTAAAATTATTGAAAGAACTAAGAGTTGACCAGAACATTCTCTTATCATTAGGATTATTTAATAGTTTAGATGCTTGATTGTGAAGAAAGTTTGATTTAGAGAGATTAGTACTGCTTTTGTATGGTTTCTAGTAATTTTAGATTGAGTAATGAGTTCGACTTTTTTTTTTTAATTTTAAATAAAAGTTATATGCTAAGGACTTTTGTTTCGTTGCTGTCAAACCATCCGGGGGAGTTCGATCTTTTAGTAAATTGTTAGCTGGGTATGAACAATTCCATATCAGCCTGTATTAAGTCATTAATGTAAGATTGGGAGAGCTGATGTAGAAGAAGAAAGACTGCCATGGAATGTCAACAAGATAATTTCTAAATCCATCCAGGTCAGCCCTATCAAAGTGCCATCAGGCCACTCTGGTTCAGAACAGGGAGGTTTGGGGGAACTGACTAATAAGGCTTTGAGGAGACTGTGGTCGGAGGATCCAAGTGGTGACAGTACTTCTATCCTGCATTGATCTGGATTATTTGTCAGGAATATGTTCAAGAGATAAGCGTTATGGTCGGGATTATCAAGTATTCTGGCTGGTTGTTTTACCAATGCGTGAGATTAAACGATTCTGCAAACAGCTCGCATTCTAGACCAGTATCGTCAGTCCTGGACGTTAAAATCACCCAAATAAGTAATTTCAGTGGTAAGAGTGAGGTTAAGGTTGGTCAAATGTGTGGATATGGAGCCAAATAAGCTGGTTCTGAAGAAGCATTGGGGAAGCGACAGACTATACAGATATATTTGGTAATATTTAGGTAATATAGTTTGTATAATGAATAACCAAGTTAACTGAAGTGAAGTTCGGTGTTTCATTGTTCACTCAGGTGTTTTGAGGTATCGCTGGCTGCCTCCATAGGGTCACTACACCAAGCCATTTACAACACTAAGTGGTAACCAAATCACGGGGTGATGTGGAGCCTACTGGCGTGCTCCTGTTAACTGCGTGGAGACGCAAATGCGGTGTCCATCCGGGAACCAAACCTCCACACTTCCTCGCGCCTCAATGTGGAGAGGCGCTCTCTGGTGCAAGGGAACATTAGTTGACTGCTAGGGATGCCCTTCCTGGGGCAGTTGCTTGCCTGTGGTTGATGGGTCTACTCGGCCAGAAAGATTGGGTTAACAACAACAACAACAATTTTAACTCAAATGTTTGTCTTTTTGCAGCTCATTAACAGAGAAAGACACTACTACAGCTCTACAGCTTTCCCATAGCACTTCTATGCTACTACCACCATAAGGCCTTTTTGCCGGCCTGCATAGGCAGCCTCAACAACCCACACACGCCTAGCTCAGTTTTGCCTGAACAGGCCGGTGTGTGCAGGTGGCTGGTGTCACATGCAGCATGTTCGTGCATGCACAAAGTACCCTGTGCACTATAGTACCTCTATCACAGCCCTTGTCTGTGGCCAAATAGTCCTTAATAAGCTATTTCCTGTGACAGACGCACGGACAGTTTTACATATGCACACAAACTGTCCCTTTGTGTATCAAAGGAAGCAGTAGATGTCCAAAGAGAGGGATGTGATATAGATAACTTTTTTATAGAAGGTATTCACGCATGCATGAACAATGTGCATGTGACCCTATGCACAAAGTGCCATGTTCCATGCTCCTATACTTAGGTGTTGGGCACTTTATGCATAAGGTACTTTTTGTCTGTCCCCCTATGCACAAGGTACACTCGCGCCTACTAATTTCTCTTCCCCCCTGGAAGCCGAAGTCAAGGCCAGTCAGTTCTAGGCGCTCGCTCGAACAAGCCACCCCCTCTGCCCTCCCCCCCTTACCCCAGTATAGAGGTTTGAAACGTTTCGAACAGCCATGCCTGGTGTTGTGACGCGGTGTCAATAGATTTTGTTACAGACACTCAGAACCAGTAGAGGTATGTGTATAAAGGGCTTTAGTGTGCAATAGTATCTTTTTCCTACAACATGACTGTATCGATGTGGGAAAGGAACGTAGGTGGAGGAACTGTATACTGACATCCTGATAAATAATCATAGTAAACGATGTGTTGAGAATGATGTATTATGTCTTTTCGCATCCATTCTCTTTCCCGTATTCACAACCCCTGGACCCTTCTCTCTCTCCTACACGCCCTCTCACCCTCATCCCCCACTCCCACCCTTCCTAACACCTCTCTTACCCTCTCGTCCTCCTCTCACGCCCTTTCTTAACCAACATAATTTTAGGTAATAATGACATGAGCCATCTCACATTGATTTATATTATACATGCCAACTGTTTTGTCGTGTTGTAATCAGCTATGTGACAGATGCACTGCAACTTGGACTTTGTCATACAGGTTCTGTGTGGTTTTTGACGTCCATTCATTCGTGTTAATGTGGTAATTTAGGTCTTATCTTACCGATATAACAACGTAAAGTGGCTGTCCAGTCATTTCTGCGTTAAGTAAATGAATCAGGATCGGCTCAACTAACCACAAACACATTGTAAAATATTCTGGCCTGTTGCCACAACACTGACGCCATGTCATTATGTATACGAATTAATGAGAGTTGGAATCAACAGAATAACAACAGTGGGTAAACATACTAGTCAAAATTGTTAATGCATGTTATGTAAAATAACAAACGTGTAGTTAGTTATACACTGAACTCTCATTTTATTGCCCATCAGGTTCTGTGTGTAAGATGTTATATTTGTAGAAGAGATAGCTTTGTGTCAACATGACATCCTACGTACGAAATGAGCCCATCAATATGAACAATATGACCTAGAGATTTTATATCAATTGATATGTGGCTCTGCTCTACCTGTGGTGCGTGAGTATGACGAGTAAGGCAGATATCACATGCGCTATCCTTTACTAACACTAGCAATGACGCACGTGGCCAACAAGGCCAATGATAACGTCAACCAGCTGTGTAGCGATAACCATATCTGGGATTAGTTTTTCCGGTGCAGTGATTTATGATAGCACATTAATTGAGTGAACAGCCTAGGCCACTGATAATACCTTTCCCACATTCGCACTCTCTCAGATGACAATCACATGGTTTCTTTTTGTCCTTTTTCCGGACAAACATCTTAGACAATAAAGTGCAAATATATGCATTCCTTTAGAGACAGTCAACAGAATAACATTTCCAGTATACCACTGTGGTTCATAATGATGACTGTTGTTAGGGCCACACAAAGACATCCACTGCCTATTTATAATATTCTACCACTATAATTGTTATCAAAAAGTTATAATCAGCATTGGCTACTGTAATTTGTGTCTCTAACTGTTGATATATAATTAGTGCCTCACAGATTCGAATACGCAGCTCGAATGATTCACCGAGGTGATGTCTTGCATACACACAACCATCAGAGTCATGCCGTTACCAAGCCACTTGTTGTGAAGGTAAGCCTGACTCGCTCGTCTTATAGATTCCTTTTATGCACATACTGTTCATAATGAATATCCGTAGCCTTTCTATGTTTGAGACTGAAATGTTGATGAGTTAGTTAGGGAAGTAAATAATTCCGTGGCATAAATACTCATAGTAATTATGCATGTTTGTATTGGTGTTCCTGCGTATTGTAAACGTTTGCGCAGTGGCGTTCATCACCACAGAGGTCGCCTGTGGCTGCAGCCCCACGAAGGTTGTCCGAGGAAACCACTTTATCAGCTTGAACCCACACTACACAGTTGGTTAACATCCTTTTCCACGTTTCTGTAGTTATGTGATACTGTTGATGTTAATTATGTAGTTTGAAATATCCCTATCACCGTATGGATGGTGTTATCAAAGAATGGAAGATGAGAACCCAAGCAGAGGAAGCTGAGTTTAATCCAGTTTTTTATCCTGTAAAAGTAGGCCATTATGGTAAGTATCAAGCTTCTACATTTAAAGATGTAGGAGCTTACCTTGAACACACACACACACACACACACACACACACACACACACACACACACACACACACACACACACACACACACACAAAAAAAAAAAAAAAAATATATATATATATATATATATATATATATATATATATATATATATATATATATATATATAATTTCCTGTGGCACCCTCGGGGATGCATAGGGCCTCGATGAACTCACACCACCACATCCTATCTTGTGCTAACTCCTCAGGATCTCCCCAACACTCATCTCCAGCTTCCCGTCTCATTGTCCTCACCCACGTCTCTTTTGGCCTTCCTCTACCTCTCCTACCAAGTGCCACCCACCCTGGTGTACCTCGTACTATTCCCTGTCTCCTATACACATGTCCTAGCCACTTCCATCGTGAGAACCTAACATATTCATCGATCGGCTGCACTCCCGTTATTTCTCTAATTCTACTATTTGGTATCCTTTCCCACCACTTAACTCCTAATATTCTTCTAAGTGCTTTGTTTTCAAACACCAAGAATTTATTTTCCATAGTCACTGTCCTGTACCAAGACTCGTGTCCATAAATTAAGATACTCCTAACCATTACCTTATAAAGTTTGATTTTTGTATGCACAGAAAAATTTTTATTATTCCAAATATTTTTAAGCATTCCCATTGCCTGATTAGCCTTCTTTAACCTTTCCTCGAATTCAAAGTTCAAAGAACCATCCTTGGCTAAATAAGTACCTAAATAATTAAACCTATCAACTTGCTTTACAACCATACCTCCAATTACACATTCCTGCGCATTTTCCATATTCATATTGATTATTTCAGTTTTTCCACAATTAATAACCAAACCCACCTTGCGACCTTCACTCACCAAACAGTCCAACACTCTCTGCATCTCTTCTGGCCCATCACAAATCAAAACTATATCATCTGCATAATCTAAATCCAAAAGTTTCCTGTTCTCTCCCCAAAGTATACCTGTACCGGTTTCTGTTCCAACGCGTTTCATAATGTAATCAATGACCAATATAAATAGTAAAGGCGATAGAACACTACCTTGAATTACTCCGGACTTGACTTCAAACGAATCACTCTGACAACCATCAACCATCACTTTACAAAATGTGTCCTCATGCATGTTCATAATGACCCTCACAAACTCCTCTGGTATTCCATAATGTCTCATGACATTAGTCTCTCTCGAAACACTGTCAAAAGCCTTCTCAAAATCAACAAAACAAAGACTTAACGGTACTCTCATTTCATTAACTTGCTGCATCACATGCCTAACTATAAAGATCTGATCATTGCAACCACGTCCCTTTCTAAAACCAGCCTGTTCATCCCTCAGAATACCCTCAACCACTGGCTCCAACCTATTTAACAACACTCTACTGAAAACTTTCAAAGCTATCGGTGACAAAGAGATTCCCCTCCAATTCCCACACTCACTCAGATCTCCCTTCTTCGGAACTTTAACAATTACACCATTCTTCCAAACTGATGGTAGTAACCCCATCACCCATATCTTATTGAATAGCTTGGTCAAGATCATTATTAATCTATCCCCCTCCACTTTAAACATTTCCGGAAATAAACCATCCTCCCCTGGTGCCTTATTATTCTTTAACTGTTTTACTGCTTTCTCCACTTCTGCAAGCCTCAACTCTCCTGTTTCTATATTTAAATCTTCCTGAGCAGACGGTATATCCTCTTCTGGTGGTATTGGTCTATTAAGAATTGTCTCAAAATGCTCTTTCCATCTATTTTTAATATCTCCATCTTTGGTCAATAAATTTCCTTCCCTGTCTCTAACTGGTATTTCCTTGCGTTTACCTACATTACCACTCAGTTCTCTAATCGATTCATATGCTATTCTTTGACTCTGTCCATCATTTTTGTTTATTAAGATTTCAGTCTCTGCAACCTTTTCATCCACACATCTTCTTTTATCTCTCCTAGCTAACCTTCTTATTTCTGAATTCAAACTCCAGTACGCAGCTCTTGCTAATTCAATCTCTCGTTCATCAACGCATTGCATCTCACTCCTCAATTTAGCCTCACCTCTCTTTTTTATCATAATCCATTTCTTTCTCCTGAATCTATGTCTCCTTCCAATCGTACATTCAGCAGTCTCATGCAAAACTTTGTTCACATCCTCCCACATCTCATCTACACTTCTCTCCCCCTCTTCCAACGTTTCCAACACCAAAAACCTATTTCTGCATTCTAATCTGAATTCCTCCTTTTCTTCTCCTTCCCTTCTAAGCTTAACAATATCGTATCTACCAACACCAGATTTTTCCTTCTGATTTTTAAGTTTAAACCTTATTTTTGCAATGCTGAGTTGATGGTCACTACCAATATCCGCTCCCCGTTTAACATGAACATCTAACAGAGAACTTCTATGCCTCCTACTGATAGCGATGTGATCAATCTGAATTTTATATTTTCCACACGGCGACACCCAAGTTGTCTTGTGTATACTGCAATGCTGAAAGAGTGTGCCCCCGATGACTAAGTCATTTGCTAGACAGAAGCTTCCAAACCTCACTCCGTTTTCACTCATCCTACTACAAACTCCCATCTTACCCATACATGCCTCAAATCCCTCATTTTAACAGCCCATTACTGCATTAAAGTCTCCAACGCAGATCAAAACATCATGTCTAGGTACCCTTCCTACTCCTTCTTGCAACTTTTCATAAAATGTGTCTTTCCTTTCATCGAGTGCATCATTAGTAGGTGCATAACACACAAACAGACTGATGTTTCCATGATTTGATTTAAACCGTGCATACAACAATCGCTCATCTATAGAAACCCACTCACATAAAGCCTTATTTGCCTTACAACCCAGCAACAATCCTACTCCCTGATAATGCATTCCATCCTGTCGGCCAGATATCAATAAACGTATACCATCCTCCAAATCCAACTTGACTCCAGTTAATCTAGTTTCTGTCAGAGCACAAATATCAAGTCCGTAATTTTGAAAAACCTTCACTAACTCATCGATTTTACCGTCATGATTTAGCGTTCTGACATTCCAGTTACCAATTTTAATTGTATTTTTTGCATTAACAAAGGAATTAGATTGTAATTGAGGCAACCGTGGGATTCTTAGCACCCCCTGCCCATTTAAGGGCTGCACGGGACTGGGGGCCATTATTGTTCTTTCAGAGTCCATCAAGGTTTCTTTGGCTAACTTTCTGAACACCTCGCCATTGTGTTCCAGTCGCAGTAGGCAGCTAACTTGCCTGATTGCCCACACCCGAAAGACCCAGCTATGCTGTAGCCAGTCACGTGCCGGCATGCTTCCCAGCCATTTCACTCGCAAGGAGTTCCTCTGCCTGAGAAAGCAACCACCCCCCTGCTCCCGAGGGCTTTTGATCTGTGTAGGTAGAGGGCGATCACTCCCTCACTAGCCATATACAGTGTATATACAGTGTACAGGCTACATTCACCATATACTGTATATATATATATATATATATATATATATATATATATAATCCTTGCAATTAGTGGCAATATGAATGTCAATCAATTATTCACAGGTATGCCACGAAGTGGACCTTTACCTGCTCCACACACTCGTGCCAACAGGCCAGAGGTTATCCAGCACAGATTTGAAATCGTTGGTCGCTATAAAGCTGGCCAACCCCTAAAACAGACCAGCAGAGAAATGGCCATCGACATAAAGACTGTGCATTTAGTGGGTTAGGAGGGATGCAGAGGAGGGCCACGTCAAGACCAAGGCCAGACCAGGGCGACCACGGGTAACGTCACCAGAAGATGACCGGCGACTCCTTACTGCTGTAGAACGAAGTCCTAGGAAAACTGCTCACACTCACAAGGGAGTTGCAGTTAGAGTGTCATGTGTCCACAGTAAGGCGGCGCCTTCACAATGGCGGAAGAGACTTATGTTCCAGCAAGTAAGGAAGAACTTACAGAAAATCAGCGAGCAGCTCTGCTACAGTTCGCACACCGTTATGTAAAAGCTAGCCAAGAGTTTTGGCGGAAAGTTATATTCACGGATGAGACCAGTTTCTCATCTGTAGCAGCTCAGCGCCGTCACTGCTGGAGATCTTGGGGTACCTGGTTCATGAGAGAAAACATTTCAGAACGAGCTAGAAGCGGAAGAGAAAGCGTGTCTCTGTACGGATGGATGTGGTATGGGGGTCCTGGTGAGCTAGTCCCCATTCAAGGTCACCTCAATTCTGAGGAATACATAAATATACTACAGACCTCCCTTTTGCCATCTGTCCGTGCATATGCACTTCCAGAACCCCTCTCAATCATCATAGTTCAGGACTGTTCTCCCATACATACCAGTCGTAGAGTAAGGGAATGGTTTGATAATCACCCAGAGATACAAGTAATAGACTGGCCCACGAAAGGTTGTGATATAAATCCCATTGAAAACCTCTTGGGCATAATGAAGCAGGAGTGGGGGAGTAGAGGAGAAGACCAGGGAGAGTATTGAGCAGAAAACCAGGGAGGTGTGGGAGGGGTTTAGGAGATGCCCCAATATTTGCTCCCATCTAGTTGACTCGATGCCCTCGCGCCTACACGAGGTCATTGAGGCTAACGGAGGGTGGACAAGGTACTGATAATCTTGTATTCTGTAATATTCCACATAAGGTAACCTTAAAGTATTAAATCCTATAGCTGTGTAATGTTTTTCCTTATAAGGACCCACTGATCGGGGCGATGATGTTTCTTCACACGTGGTATTTTGTGTTTATAAAAGTATGCTTATTACTGTAATGGCATACCTGTCAACATAATACAGAGGGAAGGTGTTCACATAGCAAGCACTGAAGAAAAACATAATTATCACCACAACCTTTTTCATGCTTAACACAAACCATACGGTGTTGACACAGAAAGCTATCTCTTCTACAAACATCTTACACACAGAACCTCATGGGCCATAAAATGAGTTCAGTGTATAACAAACTACACGTTTGTTATTTTACATAACATGCATTAATAATTTTGACCAGTTTGATTTAATCACTGTTGTTATTCTATTGATTCCAACTCTTATTGATTCATATACATAATGACATGGCGTCAGTGTTGTGGCAACAGGCCAGAATATTTTACGATGTGTTTGTGGTTAGTTGAGCCGATCCTGATTCATTTACTTAACGCAGAAATGACTGGACATCCACTTTACGTATTTATATCGGTAAGATAAGACCTAAATTACCACATTAACACGAATGAATGGACGTCAAAAACCACACAGAACCTGTATGACAAAGTCCAAGTTGCAGTGCATCTGTCACATAGCTGATTACAACACGACAAAACAGTTGGCATGTATAATATAAATCAATGTGAGATGGCTCATGTCATTATTACCTAAAATTATATTGGTTAAGAAAGGGCGTGAGAGGAGGACGAGAGGGTAAGAGAGGTGTTAGGAAGGGTGGGAGTGGGGGATGAGGGTGAGAGGGCGTGTAGGAGAGAAAGAAGGGTCCCGGAGTTGTGAATACGGGAAAGAGAATGGATGCGAAAAGACATAATACATCATTCTCAACACACATCGTTTACTATGATTATTTATCAGGATGTCAGTATACAGTTCCTCCACCTACGTTCCTTTCCCACATCGATACAGTCATGTTGTGGGAAAAAGATACTATTGCACACTAAAGCCCTTTATACACACCTCTACTGGTTCTGAGTGTAACAAAATCTATTGACACCGCGTCACAACACCAGGCATGGCTGTTCGTAACGTTTCAAACCTCTATACTGGGGTAACGGGGGGAGGGCAGAAGGGGTGGCTTGTTCGAGCGAGCGCCTTTACTCCGGCTTCCAGGGGGGGGGGGGAGAAATTAGTAGGCGCGAGTGTACCTTTTCTTTATATACCATACCCCGAATACATAAGCTGTGTTTCTGTAGTCCAAGCTGACGGATCGAATTAGCAGCCATCTTTGGTGAAACCAAGCTGTGCCGTTTTTGTCGGCTAAAGTGATACAAAGCCGGCCCAAGCACTTGTCATCGAAACCAAGACCGTCCTCGTATCTCACCCAAGCGTGGTTGAGAGCAGTCTTCCCGCAGCATGGGCAGAGTGAGAATAGCAAGCAAAGATAAATAAGTGATAAATCTATATCATAATGATCCATTTTCTGTATGTTAGTTGGATTGTCCATTTGTTATAGTAAAACAGCAAAAATTGAGCATATTAGTGCAATTTTAGTCAGAGCAAGATACTGTTAAAATGCTCTAACTTGAAGAATGAAAATTTCCAGTCCAATCGAGCCACCAGTTCCCGAGTTCTATGGCCATTTGACATCGAGCAGCTTTTGTGGGCTTTGGTCGGATCACTTTCTTTGTGGGCATTGAAGTTACCATAATACAGCCGTTTTTACATCGAGTGGAAAGGCCACCAATGGTGACCCTTAAGCGAGTATCATGAAATTAGCGACCCTTAAGCGAGTATCATGAAATTAACATGATGTACAGCCGACAGCAGAAGTTCGTCCCTCTTAGCGTGCGTGATACGAGCCTGTTGATCTGGTAACACTATGATAGAGTTGACAGGTACGCTTTAAATGGCTAATATTAAAGAAATGTGTTCGGAGATAAGAACACATTCCCTAATGATAATATTAATTTGTAGCAGGTGGGATAATGTTATTGTGAAATGTTTGACACTGGTGTATGAAGATTCTTCGTTACGGACACAGACGCATAGGATTATTTGGACTGGACTGATGTTGCCAGCAAGTATTATATGAAATATTATAGAACGATTGCAGTCCTAAAGGTGAGGTTGCAAGAAAACACTAATTACGATGTCAGTTACACACTAAACAAACACAGAAACTGACAGTTCGTGTTTCGCCAGTATGCGGTTTAGTTTTACAAGTTAAATCACTTCCTTTTCCGACCTCTTTCCCCACCCGTCTCTTCTCTTCCTAGTCATGCTCTGCCATCATCCACGTTTTATCGTTAATGCTGAATACCGTATGTCTGTAGATAAACTGTGGGAAACTATAAAAGTGTCAAATGAGCTTCATTTCCTCCTCCATCGCTTGAAATGTTATCCATGAATATAAATGTTAGTAACATGAATAAATCGTCACTGTGGTGGTTAGGAGACATTACTCGTCACATTATATAACATTTATATAACCATCGTTAATACAGTGCTCCAAATACGCTCCCTCTCCACCCCCTCGCCGTCTCCTCCCCTCCCCCTTCCACTGTCTCCATCACTTCTCCCCCCTCCCTTCCCCCCCCTCTACCAGTACCCCTTGTTTCTCTCCCTCAACACCCCCAACCCTTCCCAACGATTTCATTTAACTGACTGCTTCTGTTTACCTCCCTAACTAGATCGGTTCTTCATAATTTGAATACAGTTATTACCATTTACAGGACTTTGAGAATTGTAATGACATTATAAACACAATACTCGTGCATGTTATATTGCCAACTGTATTACACACAAGTAACCAAATTACTTACATAACAATATGTCCATCGTAACTATCAGCGTTCAATACCATCCCCCCCTTGTGGATTCCTTCCCTCCTCGCCTCCTTCCCGCTTTCTGTATCCCTCACTCCTCCCTTCACGTTATAACATTTATCTGTGTCCCAGCTTGTAATATAAGGAATCCCTTCCCTCACCCAAAATATTCCTGCTTCCATAATCCCCTCCCCCCCCACACATTGTGTTCCGCACTAAAGTGAGACCTATGAGATACGTCTACTTATATATAATTTAAAACAATATGCCATCGACATACTTTGATCTGAACTCCCTCAACGCATGATCTTACAAGGTCAGAGAATGCGGTCAGCAAGATTATCCCTATCATTCCATTCCCACAGCTGCATTGCATGGTTAGAACAAAAGGTAACGGCATGGCTGTCCGTCAGCGCCCTGAACATCTGTTCTGCAACTGCCGATATTATCGATACAGGATTGACAAGGACTCTGATGGATAGGAAGCGAACCTTTACCATAATTAACCCTTACACCGCGACAATCTCATACTTCCACTTACATCTGCCTGCTGTCCGGGCTCATGACAAACATATTTCGATAAGGGCTTTATCTACTCATCCAGAGGGGTATAATCCCTCTTCATCGTATATTACGATGATTATGGTAGCCAAATGTATGAGGATACAGCTTTTGTGACTATCATCTATTTTGCTATATTTAATCGTAGCTGAAGATCTACAAATTATCACCAAGAATACTGACAGTACTTTTAAGAAAATATTTTCTGGATGCGTGTAGATCATACAACATCTATCTATCTATCTATCTATAGCCCGACGCCCTAATCCCGAAAGGGTTGTCGCAGACAAAACGCCTCCAAGTCGCTCTGTCACCCACCATTTGACTCCCCTCCCCCCAACTCACCCCCCCCTCCCCCATATATTCCTCTCAACTCCATCCCTCCACCTCATCCTCGGTCTACCCCTCCCTCTCCCTCCCTCCACCTCACCTACATAAACCCTCTTAGTCAGTCTTTCATTCTCCATTCTCTCCACATGTCCAAACCACCTCAGTCATACAACATACGCAGTGATTATTTTTCATTTTATACTTTCTTTGGTGAAAAGAAGGACGTTTGTGCTTCATATTTTATGTATGTTGGGATTTATAAAATAAGTGTAAGCAAGATATTAATGGCTAGAGGAGGAGAAATAAAATGATCATTAAACTGAGGCACTGTGCCGTCCTTTGAACAGTTAATGCCTCTTGACCGCCATTGTCACGGTCATTATAATATTACACATTATTAAAGGATACTATACAAAAACATGACCCAAACATCGTTATGTTGTTCGATTCCCGAGACAAAAATGAAAAAGGGAGAGAAAAAAACATTTGAAATGACAAGGGAGAGAAGTTGGGCAGGGTCAATACAATAACACGATGGGGAGGGATTCGGAGTGTTGCAGGCTAGAAACAAAGGTTACTGGAAATGGGGGCGGAGGGAGGGGGGGAGAAGTGATGGAAACACTGGAAGGGGGAGGGGAGGAGACGGCGAGGGGGTGGAGAGGGAGTGTATTTTGGGCACTGTAAGAACGATAGTGTTACATAAATGATGACGAGAAATGTCTCCTAACCACCACAGTGACTATTAATTCATGTTACTAACATTTATATTCAAGTCATTGATAACACTTCAAGCGATGGAGGAAAAGAAGCTCATTGACACTTTTATATTATTTCCCACAGTTTACCTACAGACATATGATTTTCAACATTAACGATAAAACGTGGATGATGGCAGAGCATGACTTGGAAGAGGAGAGACGGGTGGGAAGAGAGGTCGGAAAGGGAAGTGACATAAAACAAAATCGCATACTGGCGAAACACGAACTGGCAGTTTCTGTGTTTTAGTGTGTAACTGACATCGTAATTAGTGTTTTCTTGCAACCTCACCTTTAAGACTGCAATCGTTCTATAATATTTCATATAATACTTGCTGGCAATATCAGTCCAGTCCAAGTAATTCTAGACGTCTGTGTCCGTAACGAAGAATCTTCATACACCAATGTCAAACATTTCACAATAACTTTATTATCCCACCTGCTGCAAATTAATATTATCATTAGAGAATGTGTCATCTCCGAACACATTTCTTTAATATTAGCCATTTAAAGCGTACCTGTCAACTCTATCTCATACAGTGTTACCAGATCAACAGGCTCGTATCACGCACGCTAAGAGGGACGAACTTCTGCTGTCGGCTGTACATAAAATTAGGGTGTATCGACGTATAGAGCCAGTTCAGCACACACAAGACCTACGTGGTTCCTGAGCTATGATCTTTTTGTCAGGTGATCTCTTCGGCAAACACCACTGATTACATTGTGATCAGCAAATGTAATTTTTCGGTTCTACGTATCTTAACTGTTTTTGCAGACAGAAACCAAGTGCCCCAAGATGTACTTCGAATCACAAGCTCCAGCTTGGATGACAAAAACTAGGTTTTAGGTATAGGACACTTTATGCATAGGGTACTTTGTGCCTATGCCTTTATGCACAAAGTACCATATACAGTATATATATGATATTCCCATATTTAGGTATATGATACCTTATGCATAGAGCACTTTTTGCCTGTCCTTATGCACAAAGTACCTCATATATATTTTGTTAAAGAACAGAACAGAAGAATGAAAAACGAATGAAAAGATAATCCATACGCCAGATTACTGGCTTCCTCCATTCATTAAAAAGAAAAAAAAAAATCTGTAAAAGTTAGACTTGAACAGCTGTAGGTTGATGTTTGGGGGGAAACAACTCCGAGGAAGCAAGTTCCAGAGAGATGCAGTTCGGGAAATAAAAGAATGCTGCTAGGAAAAGTTCTGCAGTATGGCTGTGTGATATTCCAGTCATGAGCGCTACCACATGCCCGTGTAGCACGGGGGAAGCCATGGAGAGGTGGCACAATGGACGCAACTTCCACTGAGGGTTTGCTATAAAAGTATCTGTAAACTAATGCAAGAGAAGCAACATTCCTTCTTAGGGGAGACCGGATCTGGTTGACACATTTTTAAAATTTTTCATTGCATCATGAGTTAATGGTATAATACAACGATTTTTTGTCTGGAAGCAGGAATGTCTCTTTTTGTTATAAATATAGACAAAATAAATGAAGACATTTTTTTTCATATAGTTATTTAAAGGTTTATGGTTATTTAAAAGTTTGTCATTCGTCACAATTTACCCCAGACACGGGGCAATTTGTTACGCACCCAGGGGTAAATTGATATGCACGTTATAGAACCAAATGTCCATAATTATTCTATTGTCATTAACATGTGAATACAGGCGTAGTGGCATATTGGATGTAGGGTAAGTAAAATTAAATTATATTACTGTCATGCATTATGTTACTCATCACAAGCTCTGTCAGTAACTGATTCATTCAGTTGTGCAACTGTTATCATTCAGTTACACCCCCACCGTCACCAGCACTCACTGAATCACTCACCTGTTCCATTTTCACTATTTATAGATAGACACAGAGAGAGTTAGAGATATAAATAGCTTGATTTATATAGACTGATTGACTTTATATATATATATATATATATATATATATATATATATATATATATATATATATATATATATATATATGAAGGCATAAATTGATAGTATGAGAGACAGATTGTTAGAGACATATATTAGGTAGACTGATTGTCATATAAACTAACAGATAAGCGCAGTTACCACCTAGATTTACATAAGATTACCTTTACCAACACCGTTCATTAACCAATATGTTATTTCTACAGTACACTATACTAATCTGCAACATTTGTTTTTTTTATATATATGTGAGTGAGGTGGAGGGGGGAGAGGGAGGGGAAGGCCAAGGATGAGATGGAGGGATGGAGTGGAGAGGTATATGAGAAGGGGGGGGGTGAGCTGGGAGCAGGTCAGTGAAATGGCCGGGGACAGGGCGACATGGAGGCGATTTGTTTGTGGCCACTCCTTACGGGATTAAGGCGTCTGGCAATAGATAGATTATCCATAACTCGTTTGACTGCTTCTTCCATGACACTCTGTTTTCCAGGTTAATTCCAGGCATGGTTTAAGTGATTGGCTGAAAATATTGGGATAATTAAGTACAGTTGTTCTTGAATGGGGTATATTGATACTGTAACAACTAACCCATAACAACAAACCGTGACATGTAGAGGTGTGTAGTATGTAGGAGGACTACTGGGCTTTAGGAGCAGGCTGTGAAGCCTATGCCCAGAGTCGGGTATATAAAAATAAAAAAAATGGTGTTCCGTACACTTGGCTATTTTATATTTATAAAAATGACACCATCACCATAAACCTTTGCTAATATCAGTTTTTCAGCTGCATCAACATGTGACTTTGATATATCAAAATAACTTTGAAGATAGAAAAAATTTTGAAAGAAATATCTATTTTTTCCCTTAGCTCTTACTCAAGCAACAACTTCAAGTTGCCACTTTAGGCTCTACCTTTGCATGAAAGCTGCATAACATGGCGACGACCACTCCCTCATCTATAGACTAAATGTGGAGATACTGAGGTTGTAACATCTCGGACATGTAACAACTGGACACGGTTTCCCTCTAAGGAAGGTACTTTACGTGTAATAGCAGGGTTGTTAATAATTCCAACACCTTTGTTCTGAAATTGTCTAGTTGTTTCAGTGCAACCTCTCCAAATCCCTTCCACAAGGGTGAGCAATAATCTAGCTGAGAGCAATTATAGCTAACTGCTCGTCAGTGAGGAAGTTATGGACTTTGCACAATAATCCAAGTTTCTTAGAGGCGGCTTAGCAAGTGATCTGACGTGAGAGGTCCAGCCGAGGACATTGTTAAGTGAAACACCGGAATTTCAATACTTATCGAGATGGGAATATTAGTAACACAAGGTAATAAACGAATCTGTTTATTAGTAAATTGTATGTATTTGGTTTTACTAGCATTAAATGGGACAGGGTGATTTTGTCCCCATTCAGTAATCTTAGATGTCTTGATCTATTGAGATGGCTGCACTGAGTTGAGGGTTAGTGATTAAACTTTGTGAATGGTTGTTTGAGTGTGAATGAACTGTGAAGTGTTGAGTCATCTGCATATAAATGGATGGGACTGTGGGTGACAGATAAGAGATCATTAATATGAACTAGGAAGAGGGTTGGTGCCAGAACTGATCTTTGTGGCATGCCGGCGTTAATTAAGTGGAAATTGGAATATACATCATTTACTTTTACTCATTTTTCTGTCGCTGACATATGAGGAAAGCAGAGGAACAAGGGAGTCTGGACAGCAGGGAACGGTGCCACACTCTGTCGAAAGCTTTAGAAATATCAAGGGCTACTGCATGAGTTACGCCATGTTAGTCAATTGATTAATGTGATATGAGTCAGGCAATTGATCATATCAAAGGTGGATCTCTCTTGGCGAATACCATATTGTCTATCGCTAATAAAGTTGTTGAATTCAAGATATTTAACTATGTGCTTATTAATTATAATTTAAAATAACCAAGACGTGATAGCTATTGGTCTGTAATCAGAGGGGTCAGAGGAACTTCCATTCTTTTTAACTGGGTGGATATTGGCTTCATTAGCATGAAGTGGGGAAAGAGGAGGTACGTATGCATAGTCTAAATAATTTAGTTAGAACAAGTTCCGGGGAGCACTTTCAAACAATTAGAGGAATTCCATCTGGGCCTGGAGCTTGTTGGTTGGTAAATTGTCTAGGATGGATTTTACATATCTAGCCTGTATTTTAAATGAAACAGTTTCAGGAGAGTCAGGTGCGAGTACAGGGATGGTCCGCCTGACGTCCTCTAAGGTAGAATTTCTGGGAAAGTTCTTGCAACGATATTCGCTTTACCACGTGGGTCATTTGTAGTTACCGTCTGAAGATTATAGTGGGGGAATGGCTGATGACTTGTTGAAGTTATTATTGAAAAAAATGAGAGTTGACCTGAATATTCTATTGGCATTAGGATTGTTAGTAGATTTATTTTTTTTAGTAAGAGTTACATGCAAATGAGTTTTGGGCCGCTGTTCAAGCACAATTGCTATCAAATTATTTTTGAAAGATCTTTTAGTGAACTGTTTATTTGGTATTAATAAATCCACATCAGCTAGTATTAAGTCATTAATGTGGGACTGGGTAAAACTGTTATCACTAGAGAAGAAAAACTGCCATGGAACGTCAGCAAGATAATTTCTAAACCCATCCCAGTTTGCCCTATCAAAGTCCCATCGGGTCACTCACAGGTTCAGGACGGGGAGGTTTGAGGGAACTGAATACTGAGGCTTTGATGAGACTGTGGTCGGAGGATCGAAGTGGTAACAGTACTTCTATCCTGTATTGATTTGGGTTAGATGTTAGAAATAAATCCAAGAGATGGGCGCTGTGGTCAGAATTATCTGGCATTCTGCTTTGTTGCTTTACCAAGCGTGTGAAATTAAACAATTCTGCAAACAGCTTGCGCTGTAGACCATGCGTCAGTCCTGGCGGGGTGCAATAACCATTCTATACTATGTACTTTAAATCACCCAAAATGGTAATTTCGGTTCTAAGAGTAAGGTTAAGGTTACTCAACTGTGAGGATATGGAGTCAGATACACTGGGTTCTGAAGAATCATTGGGGGAACGAATGACTGCACAGATTTATTTAGTAATATTTAGATACTGGGGTTTACGCAGTGAATAATCAAAATAGGTTGAATTGAAGTTTAAAACAGTGTCAACTGCAAATTCAGATTTGATATAACAACATATGTCACCCTTGTTACGGAAGTTTGTGAGGAGTTGGTAAGAAAGAAAACAAAATGGGAATATTTCGGTAAAGGGAGAGATTTGGGGTTCTGTGAGAAACAGGGCTAGATGGAATACGCATTGTAGGAAAAAAAAAAAATGAACAATTCAAATTGGTACTGAGGCCACAGATAATGATGAAGAATAAGGCCGTACCTGCATTTCTCCGCTGACGAATATGAACGGAATTTGCAACGGTCACTGTCGGCACAGTCGCAATTCGAGATACCACAGCGTTCGCATACTAATGTAGCAGGCATTGCTAAAAGAGAATGAAAGTAGAAGCTGTGAAATAGTTTGGTGTAGACAGTTGAAGGTAGAGGTATTAAGGGAGTATGCTGGCCCTCTCTCTCTCTGCAAATGAAAACACTGAAAATGTTCAGCAAAGGGAGATGGTCAGGATCAGGTCCTGAGGGCTGGTAAAACGGGAGCTCCAGCTCTGCCTGTCACCAGCTTGTCATCCACCTCGGGAGTCCTTCTCTGTTCGACTGGTGCTACAGTCGATATATGATATGCCCATACTTACTGTAGGTATACATAGGGACTGAGCGTGTGGGGGACCCTTAATAAGCTACAGGGCACTTTATACATAGGGACAGCGTGTGGGAGGTCTTTAATAACCAATAGGGCACTTTATATATAGATACAGCGTGTGGGGCTTTTAATAAGCTATAGAGCACTTTGTTTTTTTAATGCGAGGAAGAAGGAACCAAAGACCGCTAGCCTTCAATTATTGTTCCTTCCAAGAGAAAAACATAATACAAGAGAGAGCCAAATTCAAGATCCGATCATTTCGAGATGCCTGGACACACTGCGTTTGAAAGACTGGAGGTCATAGGAAGCAGGAAATACAGACAGAGACAGTTCCACAGTAGACCTGTTGCTTAAATGAAAGACTGGGAGTAACGGTTAACTCTTGCATTAAAGAGTTGGACAGGGATGAAAGTTTGCTGCTAGACGGGTGCTACGCCCCCGTCGTAGAGGTGGAGGAATTCATGCAGACAGTTCAGAGGAGCAGACCATTGAATTAGCGATAGAAAAGAGATAATCTTTTCTATCGCTACTTCAATGGTCACTGTTCCTCTGAACTGTCTGCATGAATTCCTCCACCTCTACGACGGGGGCGTAGCACCCGTCTAGCAGCAAACTTTCATCCCTGTCCAACTCTTTAATGCAAGAGTTAACCGTTACTCCCAGTCCTTCATTTAAGCAACAGGTCTTCTGTGGAACTGTCTCTGTCTGTATTTCCTGCTTCCTATGACCTCCAGTCTTTCAAACGCAGTGTGTCCAGGCATCTCGAAATGATCGGATCTTGAATTTGGCTCTCTCTTGTATTATGTTTTTCCCTTGAAAGGAACAATAATTGAAGGCTAGCGGTCTTTGGTTCCTTCTTCCTCGCATTAAAAAAACAAAGTGCTCTATAGCTTATTAAAAGCCCCACACGCTGTATCTATATATAAAGTGCCCTATTGGTTATTAAAGACCTCCCACACGCTGTCCCTATGTATAAAGTGCCCTGTAGCTTATTAAGGGTCCCCCACACGCTCAGTCCCTATGTATACTGTTACGGAACAGCGAAAGATAATGTACACTTTAAGTGAGAATACTAAAAATCACTACTGTCCCGTAAACTTCCAGGTTCAAAACAAAGGAGTTAGGTAAAATTACAAGTTAAAGTTTAATGCTCAAACTAACAACAAAACATTCAGGACTCATAAGGATAATGTAATGGCAAAAAAACAGGTTAAATATATGGTTAACTGCAATAGCCTATATTAACACGAAATTAGCAAGAGTAAATTTATCTAAGTCAGCCCTGATAAAATGAAAATACACTGGGTAATGCTCAGTTAATGCAAGATAAATTATTACAGATACAAAATATTATTAATGATGATGGACATAAAGATCCCTTCATGAATTACAAAAACTTCACTAGGCCTACAAATTAAACTTATGCTATACAGTACAAGAACAAAATGCAACAACACTTATACTCAAATTACACAGCTGCTACATGGTTGGAGACTTCCCGAGCACTCAATAATAACTGTACATAGGAGGACAGAGATGTGAACAAAATGAGGAGTAGATCTAAGTATCAATAATGCAGAGACTGAGCTCATTATATAGGGGCCGGCAGAGCTTGATACAACTTGTACGAAGGACGCGCAAATGAAGCCATGGGGACAAAGAGTTGACAATCCCGCTCTGAACAACAGAAAGGACGACTTACTCTACTATAACGGTAGAAGGGGGGGACTGAGGCAGAACACGCTTGTGATCAAACAGGCAGCACACTGTACGTTAGAATTACACAAAGGATGATGAAATCACAGGCTATGTAACACCTCCCCACAAAGAAAAAGAAATTTACAAAGGAAATTTCTTATTACTCTAAAACAATCTGTCTAAAGTCTAGATAAGCAATCTGCAATGACATTTTCTTTCCCCTTGACATGTTGTATGTCTAATGAATACTCCTGAAGAAGTAGACTCCATCTTGTCAGTCTCTGATTTTTATCTTTAAACTTACTAAGGAATTTCAGTGGGTTATGATCGGTATAAATGACTATGGGGTCAAAACCAGAACACAAATAAAATGAAAAATGCTGTAAACCCAAAATCAAGGCCAAAAGCTCTTTCTCAATAGTGGAGTAGTTCTTTTGAGGTGGAGTGAACTTCTTACTGTAATAAGATACAGGGTGTTCAATACCCTGATCATCCTCTTGCAGCAAAACAGCCCCAGCTCCTGCATCACTCCCATCAACAGACATCTTAAAAGGCTTAGCAAAATTTAGAGTAGCGAGCACTGGCTGACAATAGGATAGCTTTAACTTTGTTGAAAGAGGATTCACAGTTATCGGTCCAGACAAATTTAACTCCCTTTTTCAGTAGGTCTGTAAGTGGTGATACAAGAATAGAAAAGTTAAGAACAAATCTCCTGTAATAACCTACCATTCCCAAAAATCTTTGTAGCTCTTTCCTACTTTTAGGTCTGGGAAGATCACTTATAACCTGAACCTTAGCTCCTGGTGGTGCAAAATGTCCATCACCAATTACATACCCAAGGTACTGAACTTTAGCTTGACCAAACTCACACTTTGATAAATTAACTACAAGATTAGCCTGAACTAAACGTTCATGAAATTTACTGACATGGCATAGGTGATCTTTCCAGTTGTCACTGAAGATTAATACATCATCAATATAAACAACACACCCTGCCAAACTCTGTTACAACATTCATGAGCTTCTGAAATGTGGCTGGTGCATTCTTCATACCATACGGCATTACAGAACATGCAAAAGCCTTTCCTAGTGTTACAAAACATGAGATCTCCCTACCACGTTCAGTCATAGGTACTTGCCAGTATCCCTTTAACAAATCAAACTTACTTATGTACCTAGCCTTTCCGATCTTGTCTATGCAATCTTCCACGCGAGGGAGAGGGTAAGTGTCTGTTTTAGTTATCTGATTAATATGTCTGTAGTCAATGCAAAGCCGCTGTGACCCACCTGGCTTAGGGACTAGAGTGACAGGAGAACTCCACTCGCTCTGACAGGGCTCAATCATCTTGTGGTCCAACAGATAGCCAAGCTCCTTCTGGATGAGAGGAACTTTCACTGGGTTCACACGGTAAGGAGGCAGTTTAATTGGCTTTGCGTCTCCAACATCGACATCATGCATCAACACAGTGGTTCTTCCTGGAGTGGCACAGAACACTTGCGGGTACTCCTGCAGTAATGCCGAAAACTCTTGCCTTTCCTCGGGAGGTAGATGAGAAACCTTAGTCTGGAGATCATTCATGATATCAGGATTCTTCCCCAAACTATCACTCAGGCTCATACTGCATGGGAGAACTTCACTTGCAGACTCGGTTGGAACAGCTACAGTGCAGACTGGATTATTTTCGTCCCGCCTTTGATATAACTTTAGCATGTTGATGTGACAAAGTTGCTTGTTCTTTCTACGATCTGGTGTGGCGATGACATAGTTGACATCACTGAGTTTCTTCTCCACGAAATAAGGACCACTAAACTTGGCTTGAAGAGGTTGCCCATGCACCGGTAGCAGAATCAGAACCTGATCTTCTGGCTGAAAGTGGCGTAACCTGGACTTATCATATCAAGTCTTCATCTTCTCCTGAGCAGCTCCTAAATTCTCTCTCGCCAGCTGTAAAGCAGTGGACAGCCGTTCTTTGAACTTCATCACATACTCCAGCAGGTTGACGTCATCTTCCTCCGACAGCCAGCATTCCTTGAGTAGCTTAAGGGGTCCTCTTACTTCATGGCCAAAAAGTAGTTCAAAAGGTGAGAAGCCCAGTGATTCATTTGGAGATTCTCTTGCGGCAAACACAACGAATGGAAGACCTTTATCCCAGTCTTTCTAATGTTCCAAACAGTATTTCTTGAGCATCGATTTGAGTGTTTGATGATATCTCTCCAACGCTCCTTGGGTCTGGGGATGGTAAGCTGCAAACGTGATCTGGGTGATGCCCAACTCTTTCAGAGACTACTTGAAAACATTGGACATGAAATTACTTCCCCGGTCTGACTGTACCTCCTTCGGCAGACCAAACTTTGTGAAGAACCCTAGGATTTCCTTAACCACGTTCTTTGCTGAGATATTTCTAAGTGGAATGGCTTCAGGATAACGAGTAGCCATATCAATCACGGTCAACACATGAGAAAATCCTGAAGAAGTCTTAGGAAGAGGGCCCACAATATCCACCAACACACGGGTGAAAGGCGCCTCAAAAGGAGGAATGGGAACTAGAGGTGCAACCTTTTTGGTCTGATTACACTTCCCCACAACTTGACAGGTGTGACAAGACTTACAATACCAGGAAACATCCCTGAAGATACCTGGCCAGTAGAAGTGTTTCAAAATGCGTGCCACAGTCTTCCTCACTCTAAGGTGTCCTGCCAAACTGGAATCATGAGCCACTCTAATGATATCCTGCCTACAAACACGAGGGATGACAACTTGATGTACAACCTCCAATTCACAGTCGGCTGATGCTGTTGGGGGTCTCCACTTCCTCATAAGAACTCCTGACTTTACATAATAACAAGTAGAAGCACCGGCTGACTCTTCCTCACTGCAAGCAGAGTTAGCTAGACCTTTCAACTCAGGGTCAGCAACCTGCAACTCAACCAACTGTTGACGAGACAAAGTATCAACACTGCGGGGTACTGCCTCATCTGGTGAGTGGTCCAAATTAGCAAGAAAAGTGTCAGCTAGGATAACATCATCATCATTATCCTCCAAATCACCAGTAACTTTAGACTTAGCCCTAGTGACAGCACATGCAGGGAACACATCAGGGACATCACAATCCTGGGACGTAGCCACTGGCTCACTAGACAACTGAGGAGCTGGACACACGACTTCCACCAATATCATTTCCAAGTAAGAAAGTTACACCTGACATTGGGAGTGTCTCAACCAACCTAACCATAACGGAACCATTAACAAAACCAGACTCTAAATTCACTCTGCACAGAGGGACAGAGAAGTAATTATTCCCTACACCTTGTAAGATTACAGTTTCATCAGAGGAATTAACATTAAAGCCTAGAACACTGGTCAGCATAAGGGATTGGCAAGCACCTGTATCACGATATATTTTAACGGATTTCCTGTCATTACTTTCCAGAGGACTGACAAAACCATCAGACAGGAAATTAGCACATTAACTCTTGAGAGTGTCACCCACGTTACTGCTCAAAAGAGGAGCTCCATGATGAGAATTTAAGTTACCCCTCAAAGCAGGTTCAGTTAACTCAGTTAATGAATTCTGGAAACTCTCAAGAGTGGACATAGACCAATTGACTGAATATTTAAAGACTCCCTTTTGTTCACATCACGCTGTCTTCTGAAACATCTCTCCGTAGTATGACCAAGCTTACTACAATAAGTACACTTACTTTTCTGAAATCTAGAGGTGGAGCTGGTATTTACTTCCTGAGAAACATCATCTTTATTCTCTTTCCTGTTACCTGTACTCTGAGTAGAGGCAACGTACTTACTCTCAGCTTTCCCTTTTTCTCTAGAATATCTCTTGTGAGTGAGAACATATTCATCAGCTAAAACTGCAGCATCAGACAAATTATCTATTCTTTTCTCATCAAGATATAGGCTTACATTTTTATAAATACACCTAAAGTCCTCCAGCAAAATCATCTGCTTAAATTTACCAAAATCAGAATCCACATTCTTAGAATTTAACCAATGCTCTAACAGATCTTTGATTTTTGCCTACTCAACATGGGATTGCTTATCTTGCTTATAAGTTGTCCTAAATTTTTCTCTATAGGCTTCAGGAACAAGCTCATAGGCCTTAAGAATCAAGCTCTTAACATCATAATTATCAGATTGATCCTGAGGCAAAGATGCATAAGTTACTTGAGCTTTACCGGTGAGAACACTCTGAAGGAGTACTGGCCAATACTTTTTGGGCCAATTAAAACCTGTAGCTACCCTCTCAAACAACTGAAAATACTTTGTTAAATCAGATTCATTGAATGGAGGGACAAGTTTAACATTTTTAGCCACATCAAAATCATCAGAGGTAGATGATCCAGTTCCACCTTGTTTCAAGCGATACTCATGGTCTGCCTGAATCCTAGCAATTTCAACTTGTGCCTCAGCCTCCTTAGAACGGGCCTGAAATTCAGCCTCCTTAGCATTTGCTCGTAATTCAGCCTCCTTAGCACGAGACAGCCTCCTTAGCCTGAGCCTCCTGCAGGGCTAGCTGTAACTTAGCTAATTCAATCTGCGTTCGCTCATTTGGAGGAGTTACATTAAACAAGCTTTCATTAATACTGTCAACAATTTGATCTTTAGAATGATGAGAGCGAACAGCAATTCCCAATTGTTGAGCAACAAGCTTAAGTTCATTCTTTGTTCTGTTTTCTACATCACACACTGTTTGCACATTTGACAAAAAATCTTTGGCTTCATCAAGTGTAGTAATAGTAGACATCATGAATAAATCACAGTCACAAAATATCAACCAATATCCTTATGATAATATCCTGCATATCCTGATATGAGGTTGCCAAATTTATGTTACGGAACAGCGAAAGATAATTTACACTTTAAGTGAGAATACTAAAAATCACTACTGTCCCGTAAACTTCCAGGTTGAAAACAAAAGAGTTAGGTAAAATTACAAGTTAAAGTTTAATGCTCAAATTAACAACAAAACATTCAGGACTCATAAGGATAATGTAATGGCAAAAAAAAGGTTAAATATATGGTTAACTGCAATAGCCTCTATTAACACGAAATTAGCAAGAGTAAATTTATCTAAGTCAGCCCTGATAAAATGAAAATACACTGGGTAATGCTCGGTTAATGCAAGATAAATTATTACAGATACAAAATATTATTAATGATGATGGACATAAAGATCCCTACATGAATTACAAAAACTTCACTAGGCCTACAAATTAAACTTATGCTTTACAGTACAAGAACAAAATGCAACAACACTTATACTCAAATTACACAGCTGCTAGATGGTTGGAGACTTCCCGAGCACTCAATAATAACTGTACAGGGGAGGACAGAGATGTGAACAAAATGAGGAGTAGATCTAAGTGGCAATAATGCAGAGACTGAGCTCATTATATAGGGGCCAGCAGAGCTTGATACAACTTGTAAGGACTCGCAAATGAAGCCATGGGGACAAAGAGTTGACAATCCCGCTCTGAACAACAGAAAGGACGACTTTACTATAACGGTAGAAGGGGGGGACTGAGGCAGAACACGCTCGTGATCAAACAGGCAGCACACTCTAAGTTAGAATTACACAAAGGATGATGAAATCACAGGCTATGTAACAATACCTACAGTAAGTATGGGCATATCATATATCGACTGTAGCACCAGTCGAACAGAGAAGGACTCCCGAGGTGGATGACAAGCTGGTGACAGGGAGAGCTGGAGCTCCCGTTTTACCAGCCCTCAGGACCTGATCCTGACCATCTCCCTTTGCTGAACATTTTCAGTGCTTTCATTTACAGAGCGAGAGGGCCGGCATACTCCCTTAATACCTCTACCTTCAACTGTCTACACCAAACTATTTCACAGCTTCTACTTTCATTCTCTTTTAGCAATGCCTGCTACATTAGTATGCGAACGCTGTGGTATCTCGAATTGCGACTGTGCCGACAGTGAGATGCAACTGTGCGGCGAAGAGACAGAGGTTGAAGGGAGTCAGTATGAGGAGGAGAGTTAATGAGACGAAAAGCCTTTGACTCCACCCTGTTGAGAAGAGCTTTATGTAGAGACCCTCCCCACACCTGAGAGTTGTACTCCACACAGGGGCGGATAAAACCCCTGTATAGAGTCAATAATTGTGCAGGGGTAAAGGAGGAACGGAGTCGGCTTAGCACACCTAATCTCTTAGAGGCGGATTTTACATGAGATGTAACATGATCTTTCCAAGATAAGTCCCTAGTAAATGAAACCCCAAGCATGTTCAAGAATGATGCAGGATTAAGCTGAATATTATTAAACATTAGTGGGTATACCTGTGAAAGATTTTGTGGTTGATAGGTGGAAAAACTGAGTCTTTGATGTATTAAAAACAGATTATTTTTACCCCAGAGATATGAGCCAAGTCAGACATTAGGTGTGCCATAGCCTCGTCCTTTTTTTGTTGAAGTAATTTTGAGATGGACGTTGCGGGAACCGAATGGAAAGGTGAAGGGTGGAGTCATCAGCATATGAGTGGATAGGGTTAGATGTACAGCTTAGAAGGTCATTGATGACTAAAAGGAAGAGAGTTGGTGATAGGACAGAGCCCTGAGGAATACCACTATTGATAGATCTAGGAGAAGAACGATGGCCGTCTACAACAGCCGCTATACAACGACCAGAAAGGAAGCTAGAGATGAAGACACAGGGAGAAGGATAGAAACCGTAGGAGGGCAGTTTGGAAATTAAAGATTTATATCAGACTCGATCGAATGCCTATCCGAGACATATATAATTAATTATAATTTATAACTTTCTCCCTCATCTCCGTAGACAAGACAGATTCAAAAAACCGCTGGCCGAATAACCGCTGTATAAAATGTATTAATGTCGTTTGGAGATTGGTTGGATTTGTACGTTACGAAGAGGGTCATTTCTGACATTTTTCATTTGTAGTGGTAACTTCAGAAAAAAAAAAAAATAAGGCCTAGGTTAGTTACTGTAAAACCATCCGCATCAAGGATAATTCAAAGCTACTATATTTGAGCGACCCTAAAACCCCACTTAGTATAGGTCGACAACACTTAGTATGCAGCTTACACATATGTACTCTACATTAGCTGGGTCACACTCCAAATTGTATCTGAAATTCAGAAAACCGTTCTGAGGGTGAGAAGATTCCGCCTCGGAAAAAAAAAAAAATCAGTAACAAGGCAAAATGAGGTAATACGTAGGATGAAATCGATTCATAAGTAATGAAGGCTTTCACTTGAGGGTTTTTAAGACAAAATAGCTTTAAGTAGTTTCTACGTTTGTATTAAACGTAGAAACTACTTAAAAAATTAGAGATAAAACGGATATTATTTTCATGTGTATAACTAGGGCTTTAAAGTGGCAAGTTGATCCTCCTGATCACAAAAAAAAAAAAGAATATCGCAGTATGACATTTTGTTTGATAGTTATTCATATTGTCCAAGGTAAAATCACTCCGAAAGGAAACAAATATTTTACAAGAAAATCGTTTAGGAATTGATTATCAGTAATATGTTACTCAGGAAAAATGTATACATAGCTGTACTTAGATACAGAATTTACAAAAATTACTTGAACTGTTGTCGGTCGTGTTGAGATTTAATGGATTTTTAATTTTCGATTAGTCTGTTTTTTTTTTTTTTTTTTTTTTTTTTTAACCGTGACTTCAACGAAAAAAGCAGTGCCAATCGTGAACTAACTACGGCTGATAGCATTCGCTTTTGAGGTAGTACAGAGATGCTTAATTGAAGTGATGGCTGTGTAAGCTTCTTTTTGGTCGAAATTGCTACATATGCATTTTCCATAAATGTACTCAAAATTGGTTGCTAAACACTCAGTTATTTCCAAAACTCAGAAAACATTTCTGAGGGTGAAAAAATCATATTTACGAAAAATACAGTATAACAAGAAATCGATTGACGCGTAAGGAGAGCTTCCATTGATGTGTTTAAGAACAGTAAGTTTGAACCGATGTGTTTGTCACCGAAACAACGAGAGACCAATTGAAATTTCCTCGTTTCTGCAGTGGAGACCCTTTTAAATTTCATCGAGCCTACTGACTGAAAAAAAAAAAAAAATCTTCCCATATTATGAATAATCGTGTTACATCATATGCTACATTTTCTTATGTAAAATCTATGAAAACTTTGATAATTCGTAAGAATGTTGTGCAGCATTTGACTCACCTAAAAATTTATGCGAGAAAGTATAAACCTTATCTCACTACAATGTAAAATAAATTATCATTTATATATTTATATCTTTATTCCTCATCTCCCTAGACATAGAGTAAATGACAGCTAAAAAAAAAAAAAATGCAGGTTGATGGACAACTGAATGAACTGTTGATGGACAACTGAATGAACTGTTTAGATTTTTACTTTAGGAAGAGGGTCGTTTCTGAATTTTTTTATTTGTAGTTGAAATTTCTAATAAAAAAAAAATTGTCAGGTTGTTTTGCTACGATACAATCAACCACTTCAGGGTTAATTAGAAACTATTATACTTGAATGATCCTAAAAACTGCATAATTCAGGGCGAAAACAATATGAAGCTTCCACAAATGTACTCTAACTTATGTGGGAAATACTCCCAATTATTTATAAATTCAGAAAACCTTTGTGACGATGAGAAAATTCCGTCTCGGAAAATAAAAAATCAGTAACAAGGTCAAATGAGGTAATAGGACAAAATTGATTCACAAGTGAAGAAGGCTTTCATTTGTCTGAATAGACAAACAAAAACAAATCAGAAAATTAGAGATAAAACGGATATTTTTACCTGTATACGAGGGATTTAAAGTGTTATCTTGAGTCTCCTGATCAAATATTAAAAAATGGAATATTTTCGCATTGTTACAGTTTATTTGATATTATTATCCTTGTTTTCCGAGGTGAAATCATTTCGAAAGGCTATAAACTTTTATTAGTAAATTGCTTAGGAATTCATTATAAGTAATATGTTATACGGAAATAATATATATATATATATATATATATATATATATATATATATATATATATATATATATATATATATATATCTGTACTTAGATATACAAATTAGTTTGAACTCTAGACATCTATACGTGTGTCCCAGGCCGCTACACCTTACTTGATATGGCCTACTAGTGTCCGACTCTGGGCATAGGCTTCACAGCCTGCTCCCAAGGCCCAGTAGCCCTTCCACATACCGCACACCTCCACATGTCACCACTTCGGCGCTAACACCCATCGGCCATATTGAATACATACTAAGGTTGTCTCATACAGGACTGGTGTATTGGTATTGGAGGGGGTATTTTTGCGACATGTCGGCGGGTCTTCTGGTAGATCAGTAAGGTCTGCTTTTATTAAATTCAAATCCTTAAACTGTTCCCTGCCCCAGCGGGGATTTGAACCGAGGTCCGGTGGGACTGCAGGCCACCTCTCTACCGACTGAGCCACCGCCTTCACTGGGTTCATCATATACGCAGATTTACTTATCACGATGAATCTAAAAAAAATGAAGGATTCGAGCATCGACCTGATCTGTTGTCGCCTTTGTTGATTTTCTAGATTTTAATATTTTCTTTTTTTTTAATCTTAGCAGTGACTTCAACCATAAAAAGCAGTGCAAATTTTGGACTACCAACGGCTGACAGCATTCGCTTTTGAGGTAGTTCAAAACTATTTTATTTGAGTGATGGTAGTGTAAACTTATTTTTGGTCGAAATCGGTAAACATGCATTTTCCACAAATGTTCTCAAAATTGATTGCTAAACACTCAACATTATTTCCAGAGCTCAGACGACATATCTGAGGGTGAAGAAAATCACATTTGGGACACATGCAGGATAACAAGAAATCGACTGACACGTAGAGACATGGCATTTGAGGTGTTTAAGAACAATAAATTTTAACTGATTTGGGGGTCTCCTAGAAAAGCGAGAAACTTCGAATGCAGATTCATTAATATCTGCAGTAAAAGCACTTTAAAATCTGATCGAGCCTTCTTACTGAATAAATAAATAAAAAAAGTATATTTCCACATTGTGAATAATCGTGTTACAACATATGCCACATTTCTCTCAAAACTTTGATACCTCGTGGCAATGAATACTGAAGAACATTTGACACCCAAAAATTTATACGAGAAATTATGAACGTTATCGTAATACCGACATACATAATTAATTACCATTTATAGCTTTACAGATACAAAAAACTGCTGGGCGAATGACCACTTTATAAAATTTATTAATGTCGCCTGGAGATTTGTTGGATTTTTCAGTTACAAAGACGGTCATTGACTTTTTTTCATTTGTAGTGGTAACTAGATTAATAGAAGAATGGACCAGTTTTGTTACTGTAAAACCGTCCCCTTCACGGATAATTCAAAGCTACTATATTTGAGTGATCCTAAAAACCCACTTAATATAGGCCGAAAACACATAGTATGCAGCTTCCACAAATTTATTCTACATTAGCTGGGTCACACTCCCAATTGTATCTGAAATTCAGAAAACTTTTCTGAAGTTGAGAAAATTCCGTCTCGGAAAAAAAAAAAAATCATTAACAAGGCAAAATGAGGTAATACGTAGGATGAAATCTTATTTCGAATAATGTAAATACTTCTTGGAAAATTAGAGCTGAAACGGATATTATTTTTATCTGTATAACTAGGGTTTTATAATGGCAACTTGATCCTCCGGATCAAATATAAAAAAAAAAATCGTTTCTCACCATGACGGTTGGTGTGATATTGTTATCCATACTGTCCAAGGTAAAATCACTCCGAAAGGAAACAAATGTTTTACATGAAAATTGTTTAGGAATTGATTATCAGTAATATGTTACTCGGAAAAAATGTATACATAGCTGTACATGGATATAAAATTTACAAACATTACTTGGTTCATCATACACGCAGTTTTATTGTTCATGATGGATGTAAAAAAAAAAAAATGCATGTAGCCGGAATGTCGATCTAAACTTCTGTCGGTCGTGTTGAGATTAAATTTTTAAATTTCCGATTACTTTTTTTTTTTTAAATCAGTCGTGACCAGCGAGAAAAGTAGTGCCAATTGTGAACTAGCTACGGCTGATAGCATTCGCTTTTGAGATAGTACAAAACTGTTTATTGTCTGTGTAAGCCTCTATTTAGTCGAAATTACTAAATATGCATTTTGACTAAATGTACAAAAATTGATTGCTAAACACTCCCAGTTTTCCTAAACTCAGAAGACATTTCTGAGGATGAAAAAATCATATTTTGGAAAAATGCAGTATAACAAGAAATCGATTGACGCGTAAAGAGAGCTTCCACCTAAGGTGTTTAAGAACATGAAGTTTGAACTGATGTGTTAGTCACGGAAACGAGAAACTTCGACCGAATATTCTTATTTTCGGCAGTAAAATCACTTTAAAATTTCATCAATCCTCCTGAAAGAATTAAAAATATATATATATATATATATATATATATATATATATATATATACACTACTCAAAACAATTAAGGGAAGATTTTGATTTTTGATATATCAAAATCTATGATTTGTTTAGGTTCAGAATTGCTTATGGGTATTCCCCGATATGATAGCAATGAAAGGCAATGTTCAGCAAGGAATCAAAGCGAGAACTTTATTGTTGGAACAAGCGAGTACCAGATAATCCCCAAAACAGAAATGAATTGTCTTAAAAACTGGTTCTGAAGTCTCTAATAATGAGTGTAACCTCCTCTTGCCTGGATGCACTCCCGACAACGACGTCATGCTCCGAATCATGCGTCGTATGGCGTCCCGGGGGATGTTCCCCACTCTGCAACCAAAGCCTCGGTAAGTGCTGGAACGCTATCAGGCAGAGATTGGCGAGCATGTACCCTCTGTGCCAACATATCCCAGACATGCTCGATGGGATTGAGGTCTGGTGAGCGTGCTGGCCATTCCATTATGGCGACCCCTTGCTCCTGGAGGAAGTTCATCGAGACACGTGCAGTGTGAGGGCGAGCATTGTCCTGCATGAAAAGGAACTCCTCTCCTACAGCTCCAGCAAAAGGCCTTACCACAGGGTCCAGTATCTGTTCCACATCATGCAGCTGTCAGGGTACCGCCATTCGGCACAACGAGATCTGTGCGTCCCTTAATGCATATGCCCCCCCAGACCATTACGGAACCACCACCATACCGGTCATGTTCCACAATGTTGCCGGTGCGTACCGCTGTCCAGCATGTCTCCACACTCTGATACGGCGGTCGTTGGTCGAAACACTGAATCTGATTTCATCTGAGAACAGTACTGGGGTCCAGTGGCATAACTGCCACTGTACGTGATCTCGGGCGAACTCCAGCCGTGCTCTTCGGTGAGCTGGGGTCAAAACTGGGTCGTCTAGCCCGAAGGCCGTCCTCGTGAAGCCGGTTGCGCACAGTCTGGTTTGAGACACGGATCCCAGTCGCCCGTTGGAAGTCGTTTTTCAGTGCCCGGGCAGTACTCTGTCGATTCCAGGTGGCCAGCACTCGCTGGTAGCGGTCTTGTCTTGCAGATGTCATACGTCTGCGACCTTGCCCAGGTCTTATGGTGTACAGCCTGTCATCTTGGTATCGTCTCCAGAGCCGGTTGATGACGCTAGGAGACACTCCAACCCTTTGGATGTGTCCTTCCTCGAGCATCTGCCGCACACAGTGATGACAGGGAAACACAACAAAGTCGCCCAAAGCCAGAAACACTCATGTTGATGCTGATTTAGACATTCTACTCAATGAAAAATGAAATTTTCACTCTTTATATAGGGGTAGGGTGACACTCCCATTTTTATTGACATACTCAAAAAAGACAACTCAACTCACACAGATGTATTCGGTTCCTCAATCATTGCTCAGCTCACAACACTATTTCTGAACCCAAACAAAGCATAGATTCAGAAATGTCACAAATCAAAATCGTGTTCCCTTAATTGTTTTGAGTAGTATATATACCTCTCAAAACAATTCATGTTATATATATATATATATATATATATATATATATATATATATATATATATATATATATATATATATATATATATATTAAGAATAATTAAGAAAAAAAAAAAAGCATTTCCACATTATGAATAATCGTGATACACCATATGCTACAGTTCCTTAGGTAAAATCTCTCAAAACTATAATAATTCTTATGAAGGAATATTTTGGAGCATTTGACTTATCTAAAAATTTAAACGAGAAAGTATAAACCTTATCGCAATACCGACATATATAATTTATTACCATTCATAACTTTATTCCTCATCTCTGTAGACATATTGTTCATGACAGCTACAAAAAGAAATGCACGTTCAGGAAGAACTGAATGAACTGTATTAATGTCGTTTGGATATTGGATTTTTATTTGCATTTATTGTATATGCGCCAACGCAAGATCGTGCAAGCAGAGTGAGAGAAGAGTTCTGGACAAATGTGGGTGTGCATGGAAAAGTTTGGATAGAATGAGTGTTTTTGAATGGTGAAATGAATGGTAAAGTAGGGAATGTGAAGGTGGTCGATGAGTGGGGTGTGCGTGCTGAGATAAGAATGGCAGTGCGTTAGTGGACATTTGTGCCAGGAGGGGGTTGGTGATAGGGAGGGGGTTGGTGATAGCCTATACTCTCTTCAGGCACAAAATGATGCACAGGTACACATAGCCAGTGATGAGAAGAGTGGGTGGTGAACCGATTAAAAAGAAGGCAATGACTGATTGTGTGTGGATGAAAGGATGCGGTGTAATCGATGCAAGAGCTTATAGAGGCTGGGGGAGTGGACTTTCTGACCACTACTTGGTGGTGACCAGAATAAAGATCTAAGATGGAGAAATACAAGGGAAGGACGGGAGGAAGGAGTAGTTCCAAGGAGAGTGGAAAGGTTACAAGAGGATGAAAAAAAAGACAATAAAAGAGAGACGTCGATGAACGATTGGGTAAATATGTATTGGAGCAGATGGGGGATGTGGAAGGTGTGTGCAGGATATTCACAGAAGAATTACGTGCAGCATGTAATGTGGTGTGTGGCGTGAAGAGAAGACAGGGGGGGGGGGAGTGCAAGGAACAGCGTGGTGGAATGAGGAGGTGAGACAGGGTGTGGCACAAAAGAAGAAAGCATACAATGAATGGATGAGAAATAGGGGCGTGGAAGAAGATGAAAGGCGGAAGAGAATTATATAGTGAAAAGATTATTAAGAGAAAGAAGAGTGGAAGAGAAATTTGGAAGGAATTTGAGTGTAAAGTGGAGGGACTATAAGAATATGTTCTGGAAGGATGTGAAGAGAGTAAGACAGGGTGGCAGTGAAGTTAGCAGGGGAGTGAAAGATAAAAATGGTAGATTACTAGTGGAGAAGGGAGAAAAAGTGAGCAGATGGAGAGAACATTTTAAGGAACTGTTGAACACAGAGGATGGAAGTAAGTGTTTGGGGAATGGCTGGGAGAAGGAGGGAGGTGAGAAGGCAGGAAGAAATCACTAGGATAGAAGTTGTGGAAGCAATGAAGAAAGTCAAATTGGGGAAGGCCCCAGGAATTGATGGAGTGTGTGGTAAAATGCTGAAGCATGGGGGAGAGATAGTAGTAGAATGGATGTGGAAGATGTGCAGGTTGGCCAGGGAGGAAGGTAGAGTCCCGGAGGATTGGAAGTCAGGTATAATTATTCCCTTGTACAAAGGAAAAGGGGAAAAAGAAGTGTGCGGTAATTATCGGGGCATTTGTCTTCTCACTGTAATAGGAAAAGTGTATGGTAGGATACTTATTGACAGAGGTAGGGAAATAACAGAGGAATTAGTTGGAGAAGAACAGGGAGGCTTTAGGAAGGGAAGTTGTGTAGATCTTTAGTGGAAAAGTTTCTAGAGAAGGGAAAGAAGTTGTATGCGGCTTTCATGGATTTGGAGAAAACATATGACAGGGTGGATAGACAAGAATTGTGGAAAGTATTAAGAATATATGGAGTAGATGGGAAGTTGTTGAATGCTTTGAAGATTGTGCTAAGACTGCAGTGCGTATGGATGGTGAACTGATTGAATTTTTCTCTGAAGGTTGGGTTGAGACAGGGATGTATCAGTCTCCATGGTTGTTCAGTCTGTACATGGATGGGTTAATAAAAGAGGAACAAGGTAGGGCAGTGGATGTAGGAGTGGCCCTGGTGAGAGAGGGTAGTGTTTGGAAACTCCCTGTACTGTTGTTTGCAGACGATACTGTGTCGTTGAGTGACGACGAAGGGAAGCTGCAAGGCTTGGTGGATGAGTTTGGGAGAGGGTGTAAGAAACGGAACCTAAAGGTGAATGTAGGGAAGAGTAAAGTGATGGTCTTTGAGAGAGGTGAAGTCAGTGAATGTACAGTGAGTCTGGATGATGAGGAAATGAAAAATGTGAGTACTTTTAAGCACTTGGGTAGTGTGATGAGTAAGGATGGAGGTTTGGAAAGTGCTTGAAAGGGTACAACAAGGACGAAAGGTTGCTTGTTCCTTGAAAGCAGTGATAAGAAACAGGGAAGTTGAGCATGGAATTGAAAAAATTACTAATGACAATACTGTAATACCAACTCTAACATGTGAAAGTGAAGCTTGGACGTTGTTGGAAGGACACAAGTCAAGAGTGAGAGCAGTGGAAATGAGTTATTTAAGAGGAGCCTGTGGAGTCACATGGAGAGACAGGCCGATAAATGAGTCTATAAAGGAGCGTTGTGGTGTGGATGTGGATGTGATAGGAAACGTTAGGAGGAACACACTGAGGTTGTTTGGCCATGTGGAGAGGATGGAGGGTGAAAGACTGACGAGTAGAGTGTATGTGAGTTAGGTGGAGGGGGGGAGAGGGAGAGGAAGCCGACGATGAGATGGAGGGATGGAGTGGAGAGGTATATGAGACGGGGGTGTAATCTGGGAGCAGGGCAGTGAAATGACGGGGGACAAGGTGACGTGGAGACGATTTGTTTCTGGCCACCCCGTACGGGATTCAGGTGTCTGGCAATAGATACAGATAGATAGTAATTCATATAAAAAAAAATGTGAAGTTGTTTTGCTCAGGGAAAATTAGAAACTATTAAACTTCAATGATCCTAAAAACTGCGAAACAACTAAATATATAGCTTCCGAAAAAGTACTCTAATTTATGTGGGAATTACTCCCAATTATTTATTAAATTCAGAAAACCTTTGTGAAGGTAATTTACAAACATTACTTGGTTAATCATATGCCCAGTTTTAGTGTTCATGATGGATGTTAAGAAAAGGCAGGTTCCCGGAGCGTCGACCTGAACATTTGTCGGACTTGTTGAGATTAACTAGATTTTTATATTTCTAATAGTCTGTCTTTCTTTTTTTTTAAATCTTAGCCATGGCTTCAACGAAAAATCCAGTGCCAATGGTGAACTGGCTACGGCTGATAGCATTCGCTTTTGAGTTGGTACAAAACTGTTTAATTTGAGTGACAGATCTGTAAGCTTCTTTTTTTGTCGAAATGGCTAAATATGCATTTTGCATAAATGTACTCAAAATTGATTGTTAAACACAGTTATTTCCAAGACTCAGAAGACATTTCTGAGGGTGAAAAAAATTATATTTAGGAAAAACACAGTACGACAAGAAATCGACTGACGAGTAGAGAGTTTGAACTGATGTGTTAGTCACCGGAACAACGACAAACTTCGAATGAATATTCTTCTTTTCTGCAGTAGAAGCACTTTATAATTTCATCGACTCCTTATTGAATATGAAAGACAAAAAAAGAATATTACCACATTATGAGTATCGTGTTACAACATATGCTTCATTTACTTAGGTGAAATATCTCAAAACTGTGATAATTCGTAACTAGAAAGTATAAACAATATCACAATACCGACCTATATAATTAATTACCATTTATGACTATTCCTCATCTGCGTAGACATAGTGAATGATATCTTAAAAAAAAAATAATAATAATGCAGTTTGATGGACACTGAATGATTTTCATTAATGTCGTCCGGAATTTGGCTGCATTTTATGTTAGTAGGGGGGTCATTTTTTATTTTTTTCGTTCGTGGTTATAATATCACATTAAAAGAAAAAAAAAAAACGATCAAGTAGTTTTGTTACGATATAAGCATTCTCATCAGGAATAATTAGAAAATATAATACTTGAGTGATCTTAAAAACCGCATAAATGAGGGCGAAAACATTCAATACGTAGCTTTCATAAATGTACTCTACATTTGCTGGGAGACATTCCCAATTATATCTAAAATTCATAAAAATCTTTCTGATTGTGAAAAAATTCCTTCTCAAAAAAAAAAAAAAAAAAGCAACAAGGCCAGATGAGGAAATGCGTAGGATGAAATCGATTCACAAAAAAAAGGCTTTAATTTGAGTGTTTTTAAGCCCAATCAGTTTTGTTTGAGTAGACAAGAGAAAACCAGTCGGAAAATTAGAGATAAAACGGAAAATATTTTTATCTGTATAACTATGGTTTCAAAGTGGCATTTTCAGCCTCCTGAATAAAAAAAAAAAATATTTCCCAGTATTACGGTACGTGGGATATTATTATCCACATTTTCCAAGGTAAAATCACATTGAATGGCAATAAATCTTTTACATTTTTTTTTTTTTGTCCGACTCTGGACATAGGCTCCACAGCCTGCTATCAAGGGCCAACAGTCTTCCTACATACCATACACCACATGTTATTCGGAAAAAAATATATACATATCAGTACCGAGATATACAATTTCAAAACATTACTTGGTTCATCATATACGCAGTTTTATTTTTCAAGAATCTAAAAAATGGAAGGATGCAGGGGAGTAGACCTGAACTGCTGTCAGCCATGTTGAGATTTTTTAGGTTATTAAATTTCGGTTAGTCTATTGTTCTTTTTTTTAAGCAGCCGTGACTTGAGCGCTAAAAAGCAGTGCCAATTGTGAACTAGCTACGGCTGACAGCATTCGCTTTTGAGGTAGTTCATAACTATTTAATTCGAGTAATGGCTGTGTAAACTTATTTTTGGTCGAAATCGCTAAATATGCATTTCCCACAAATGTACTCAAAATTGATTGCCAAACAATTTTATTTCTAACGCTCAGAAAACATTCTGAGGATGAAAAAAATCACATTTAGGTAAAATGCAGGATAACAAGAAATCGATTGACACGAAGAGACGTGGCATTTGAGATGTTTTAGAACAATAAGTTTTAACTTATGTGGGGGTCTCCGAGAAAAGCGAGAAACTTCGAATGCACAGTCTTTTTTATCTGCATTTGATGCACTTTCATATGTTATCGAGCATTCTCACTGAATAGAAAAAAAAAAATATTTCCACATTATGAATAATCCTGTTACACCATATGCCACAATTCCTTAAGAAAAATCTCTCAAAACTTTGATACCTCGTGACAAGGAATATTGAAGAACATTTGACTCTTACCTAAAAATTTTCACGAGAAATTATAAACGAGATCCTAATACCAACATATTTAATTAATTACAATTTATAACTTTATTCCTCATCTCCGTAGACACGACAGATACAAGAAACTGCTGTCCGAATGACCACTATAAAATGTATTATTGTCGTGTGGATATTGGTTGGATTTTTACGTTATGAAGAGGGTCATTTCTTTTTTCATTTGCAGTGGTAACATCAGATAAAAAAAAAAAAAAATGAACTAGTTTTCTTAGTGTAAAAAATATCCCCTTCAGGGATAATTCAAAACTACTATATTTCAGTGATCCTAAAAACCCATTTAATATAGGTTCAAAAAACTCAGAATGCCGATTCTACAAATGTACTCTACATTAGCTAGGTTACACTCCTAATAGTACCTGATATTCAGAAAATCGAGGAAATACGTAGGATAAAATCGATTATAAAGTAATGACGGCTTTCATTTGAGGGTTTTTAAGCCAAAACATCTTTGTTCGAATAGAAACGTAAAAACTGCTCGGGAAAATAGAGAAAAAAAAAAATATTTTCTTCTAGGGCATTAAAGTGGCAACTTGATCCTCCTGATCAAATATTTAAAAAAAAAAAAGTATTTTCGCTGTATGACGTTTCGTGTGATATTGTTATTCACATTGTCCAGGATAAAATCACTCCGAAAAGAAACAAATCTTTTACAAGAAAATTGTTTAGGAATTGATTATAAGTAACATATGACTAGGAAAAAATGTATACTTTGATATTGAATTCACAAACATTCCTTGCCTCATCATACACTCAGTATTATTGTTCATGACGGATGTAAAAAAAAAAAGCAGGTTGCCGGAGCGACGAAATGAAATGTAGAGTCGAGATTAACTGGATATTTAATTTTCGATTAGTCTGTTGTCGCTCTTTTTTTTTTTTTTTTTTTAATCAGCCGTGACTTCAACGAAAAAATCAATACCAATTGTCTACTAGCTACGCTTTCGAGGTAGTACAAAACTATTTAATTGGAGTGATGTAAGTTTCTTTTTGGTCGAAATTGCTAAATATGCATTTTCCATAAATGTACTAAGAATTGATTGCTAAACACTCCCAATTATTCTCACAACTCAGAAATTTCAGAGGGCGAAAAAGTCATATTTACGAAAAACAGTATAACATGAAATCGATTGACGCATAGAGATCTTCCGTCTGAGGTGTTTAAGAACAGTAAGTTTGAACTAGTGTTAGTCACCGAAATAGAAACTTCGAATGAATATTCTTCTTTTCTGTAGTAGAAGAATTTTATAATTTCATCGATAGTCCTGACTGAAGATAAAAAGAAAAGCGTATTTCCAAATTATGCATAATCGTGTTACACCATATGCTACATTTCCTTACGTAAAATCTCTCAAAACTGTGATAATATTGGGAATATTGGGGAGCATTTGACTCACCTAAAAATTTAAACGAGAAAGCATAAACTCTATCGCAATATCGGCAAATACAGTTAATATATATAACTTTATTCATCTCCGTAAACATATAGTGAATATGTATAAAAAAAAAAATGCAGTTCGAAGGACACTGAATGAACTCCATTAATGTCATCTGGAGCTTGGGATATCTGATTTTTTTAATTTGTCATAGTTTCTGATTTAAATAAAAAGGTCAAGTTGCTTTGTAACGATGAAAGCATTTTATCAGTGATATATAGAAAATATTATTCTTTAGTGATCTTAAAAGCCGCATAATTGTTGGCGAAAACACTCATTATTTAGCTATCACAAATGTACTCCACATTTCCTTGGAAAAATTCCACTTATACCTAAATTGATAAAAAATTTGATGAGAAAATTCCGTCTAGGAAAAAAATAATAATAGTAACAAGGCTAGACAAGGTAATAAGTAAGACGAAATCGATTCACAAGTAAAGAAGGCTTTCATTTGAGGGTTTTGAAGCCAAAATAGCTTTCTTCGAATAGAAACAAAAATTGCTTAGAAAAAATAGATATAAAACGGATATCATTTTTATCTATGACTAGGGTTTTGAAATGTCATTTTGAGCCACCGGATCAAATATATATATATATATATACATATATATATATATATATATATATATATATATATATATATATATATATATATATATATATATATATATATACAATCTTTTGGCATTTCTACGATTCATGTGATATTATTATCCATATTTTCCAAGATTAAATCACTTCGAAAACAAATCTTTTACAGGAAAATTATTTAATAATTGATTAGAAGTAATATGTTATCCAGAAAAAAATATATGCACATCTGTACTGAGATATACAATTTACAAACATTACTTGGTTCATCAAATTCGCAATTTTACATATCATGATAAATCTAAACATAAAAAAAAAAAGACATGCAGGAGCATCAACCTGATCTGCTGTCGGCCGTGTTCAGATTTTCTAGATTTTTATTTTTCGATTAGTCAAGTGCCTTTCCTTTATTTATTATTATTTTTTTTTCAAATCTTTGCCGTGACTTCAACGATAAAAAGCAGTGCCAATTGTGAACTAGTTATCGCTGAAAGCATTCTCTTTGAGGTAGTTCAAAACTATTTAATTGGGGTGATGGCTGTGTAATCATGTTTTTGGCCGAGATCGATAAATTTGCATTTTCCACAAATGAAAAAGTTGATTCCGAAACATTTCGGAGGGTCAAAAAATCATATTTAGGAAAAATACAGTATAACAAGAAATCCCTGCTTGTCGTAAAAGGCAACTAAAAGGGTTGGCGGAGGGTTAGTGCCCCTCCCCGGAAAGCAACTAACTAAAAAGACAAACAAGAAGCCTCGGACAATGACTGACCAAACGATGACCCAGGACCAGACAAAGGACTTGGTAATGGCAACGTGGAATGTAAGAGGAGCGAATGATGAGGTGAAAGAGAGATTGTCAAGGTGCTTGAGGGTGCGAAAGTGGATGTATGTGGAAAAACTGAAACAAAATGGGGAGGAGAAAGTGTGAGAGAATGGGAGTATGAATGCGGTATATGTGCAGGAGTAGGTTAGAATGAGAGTAAAAGATGGAAGAAGAGCATAAGACAGTATGGATCAGTTGGGTCAACGATTGTATGGGTAAAGTTGAAAGTTGGAATACAAATGTGGGCGATTGTGCTTGTGTATGCGCCAATGCAAGATCATTCTAGCAGAGTGAGAGAACAGTTCTGGACAAATGTAGAAGTGTGCATGGAAGGTTTGGAAGGAATGAGAGAGTGTTTTTGATTGGTGATATGAATGGTAAAGTAGGGAATGTGAAGTTGGTGAGTGGGGTGTGCCTGCTGAGATAGATGAGAATGGCAGTGCGTTAGTGGACATTTGTGCTGGGAGGGGGTTGGTGATAGCCAATACCCTCTTCAGGCATAAAATGACCCACAGGTATACATGGCGTGACTTCAACGATAAAAGCAGAGCCAATTGTAAACTAGTTACGGCTGAAATCATTCGCTTTTAAGGTAATTCAAAACCATTTAATTGATGTGATGGCTGTGTAAACAGGCTTTTGGCCGAAATCGCCAAATATGCATTCTCCACAAATGTACTCAAAATTGATTGCTAAACACTCCCAATTATTTCCAAGACTCAGGAGACATTTCTTGCGTAAAAAAAATCATATTTAGGAAAAATACAGAATGACAAGAAATTGATTGACGAGTAGAGAGAGCTTCCAAATGAGTTGTTTAAGATAGAAAAGAAATGAAGAGGCAACAGTGCGGGTGAGACAGAGGTTGAAGGGGGCCAGTAACAGGAGCAGAGTTAATGTGACGAAATGCCTTTGACTCCATCCTATTAAGAGAAGCGTATGTGGGAAGCCTCCCACAAACATGAGAGTTGTACTCCATACATGAGCGAATAAATCCCGTGAATCAAGTAAACAACTGTGCAGAGGTAAAGAAGGTACGGAGCACACCTAATCTCTTTGGAAACAGATTTTACCAGAGATGTAATATGATCTTCCCAAGATAAATCCCGAGTGAATGAAACCCGAAGCATGTTCAAGGATAATGCTGGATTGAGCTGGATATTATTAAATTTTAATGGGTACTCCTGTCGGGTTGATTGGTGTAAAAACTAAGTCTTAGATTATTTTTACCACAGTCAGAGATACGAGGCAGGTCAGGCATTAGGAGTGCCATAGCCTCATCCCTAGATTGTTGAAGTAACTGCTGGGATGGACGTTGCGGGAACCGAATGGAAAAGTGAAGGGTGGAATCATCAGCAAACGAGTAGATAGAGTTAGATCATTGATGACAAAAAGGAAGAGAGTTAGTGATAGGACAGAGCCCTAAGGAACGCCACTGTTAATAGATCTAGAAGAACGATGGCCGTCTGCAATAGCAGCTATAGAACGACCAGAAAGGAAGCTGTAGATGAAGGCACAGATGGAAGGATAAAAACCGTAAGATGGCAGTTTGGAAGTATTAAAGATTTGTGCCAAACTCCATCGAAAGCCTTTGAGATGTCAAGTACAACGGCAAAGCTTTCGCCAAAGTCCCGAAAGGAGGATGACCAAGAGTCTGGAAGGTAGGTAAGAAGATCGCCAGTGGAGCGTCCCTGACGGAACCCATACTGACGATCAGAAAGAAGGTTGTGATAGGAAAGCTGCTTTAAAATATTTCTGTTAAGAATAGACTCAAAAACTCTTGATACACATGATGTTAAAGCAATTGGACGATAGTTAGAGGGTTGGGAATGGTCACCCTTCTTTGGGACAGGCTGAATGAGAGCAAACTTCCAGCAACAAGGAAAGGAACTATTGCGGACAGGAGTTCTTAGCCACCCTCGTCCAGCCAACCCGTATATGTGGCAGCGTCGCATTCACGGGCGCAAAAGTTGTCTTCGATGCATTTCTGTCGAAAAATATCCCTTCAGCTATGGGCTTGTACTAGTGGATAAAGCAATAGTAATATTTACTTCGGTTTGTCCCTGATAACACGATTATATCATACTGATTATTTAATAACTTGTTTCTCGTATAGAGCCAAGTGACAGATTTGTATATTTAACTCCACTCCACGACTTCCTGTAGGTTTGAACCTGCAAATAGAGTGAACAAGTTCGAAGCATTCATTTGTTACCAGGAGAGAGAGAGAGAGAGAGAGAGAGAGAGAGAGAGAGAGAGAGAGAGAGAGAGAGAGAGAGAGAGAGAGAGAGAGAGAGAGTTGCGGGAGCCTGTGAATTTTAGAGAAATGAGGTGGAGAAATGATGTGCTTAACACAGTTAAACAGGGATTTTTCCTTTCGTTTCGGTTGGCTTTCTATGCCTAAATGACTAAATGAAGGTAAATTATGAAATATAATGACTGGATGACAAAGTGGTAATAGGGTCTGGCTAATGGTTGTTTGGTGCAAGGTGTGTAGTGGTAAGCCTGATTTCAGGCAACGATCGCTGTTAAAAGTTGGATATTTTAAGTCCTATTTATTGTAAATATCTCCATGTATGTTTACAGTACGTGTATGCCCCTATGGACCTATTTTCACCCCATGAAAATTTTTATCAATGGACATTTTCACCACTCGGAGCACAATCCCCCATGGACCTATTTTCCTCAATGACTTTTTTTTTTTTTCAAAGGCCTACTTTTCTACGTAACCTATTTTCCCCAAGAACTAATTTTCCGCATTGATGTATTTTCTCCCCACTAATCAATTTCTCTGTCGACCCTGAATCTCTCCATGGATGCAGGTGTCCTGTTTCCTACATGGACGTATACTCATGATGTATTTGTCATAATGAACCTATATTCCCCATAAACCTGTTATCCGACGTGGTTATATCACCCACTGATGCGTGCAGTTCAAACACAGACCTCTTAACCAACAGACGTATTGCACGGTGGACCTGCTGTAACCCACTGGATATATATACTTCAGCATGATTCCATAGTAATATCCCCTGTGCACCGACATTCCCAACTCGGACATTAACTCATCACCTAACCGAAGTGGCCTGTTTTCCCACAATCCGTCCATCCACCTACACACCCACCCATCAACGCACATACCCACAACCTTACTCAGTACAGTATGTCTCAAGAGTAGGACGACACAAACCCGTCTCTTGCCTTGTCCTACAGGTAGACCCACCACCAACCCCATTTAAACAATGCACGAACGTCACTCCACCCCACTTAACCAACCCAACAACCCTTTCCCTCCCTCTCGCCCACCCACTCCACCTAATCCGCCTGTGAAACAACCAGCCTACACCTACCAATCCACCCACCCAGTCACCAACCTACCAACCCGCATACCATGCACCACAAGTCATGACTCGCAATTCAACACACACACACACACACACACACACACACACACACACACACACACACACAGAGGCGGGGTGGATTTCCTTACAAGAAAGATGAATCTCGCAGCTTAACTCAGTCTGTCGGTAGAAAATAGTACCGGGTACTCCTTACAGGGAGTTTGTCAGGCCGTAGATAAGGGGATTCATTCCGGCTATATACACATGATTTTATGCGATATGAGTAAATAAGGTAAATAAGGTGGTCGAGCTAAACAGGGAATTTTTCCTTTGGATAATGAGTTTATTTATCCCAGGATAACGTCTCCTCGGACAAAATGAAAAATTGGTTTTATTATGGGTAACGCCAGTTGAGCAGGCCGCGTAACTTCTGTTAAATGCCGTATGTTCGCATTTTTTTTTTTATCTCTGGTGGTTGGCACCTGGAGATTTTTGGCAAACTCATGAGTATTTTTCTCATTAACTAGATGTCTTTCTCTGGACAGAGAGGCAAATTACTTAAGCACAGCTTTTTGTTAAATGAACATGCTTTATCTCCTAATTCATTATTCAAAAGAAAGCAATCCTAAAAAGAAAATAATATATATCACAAAACAAGGCAAGTTCTAGTGACTCATGGAAGAAATATTCACACTGTGGCCTGTTTCCAATGGATTACACGAATCCAGGGTTTCTCATCCCTTGCATTTCCCTGCGCCAGTCTGCCTCCACCTCATTATTCCAAAATTCACAGGCGCCCATCATGCACGCTCTCTCTCTCTCTCTCTCTCTCTCTCTCTCTCTCTCTCTCTCTCCTGGTAACAAATGAATGCTTCGAACTTGTTCACTCTGTGTTCGCTGGTTCAGACCTACAGGAAGTCGTGGAGTGGAACTAAATATACATATTTATCACTTGCTTGGCTCTATACGAGAAACAAGTTATCAAATAATTAGTATGATATATTCGTGTTATCAGAGTCAAACCTTCAAAGTCAATATTACTATTGCTTATCCATTATTACAAGCCCAAAGCTGAAGGGATACTTTTCGACAGAAATGCATCGAAGGCAACTTCTGTGCTCGTGAATGCGACGCTGCCACATACACGGGTTGGCTGGATGAGGGTGGCTAAGAACTCCTGGCTGCAATAGTACAAGTTGAAAGACAAAGTAGAAAGAGTTTACCAAGGCATGGTGTAAGTACAGAAGCACAGTTCTTGACAACAGGAGGGACTCCATCAGGCTCATATGCATTGTTAGTACTGAGGCCAGTGATGGCAGAAAATACATCAGCTGAAGAAATTTTGTCAGTCATGAGAGTCATTTACTTAGCTAAAATCTCAAAACTGTGATAATTAAGGAGCATTTGACAATTACCTAAAAATTTATACGAGAAACTATAAACATTGCGGTAATACCGACATATATAATCAATTAACATTTATAACTTTATTCCTGCATGACAGCTAAAAAAAAAAAAAAATGCAGGTTGAAGGACAACTGAATGAACTGTATTAATGTCGTATGGAGATTGTTTGGACTTTTCCATTAGGAAGAGGGTCATTTCTGAATTTTATCTTTGTATCTGTCATTTCAGATAACAAAAAGAAATCAAGTTGTTTTGCTACGATGCAATCAACCTTTTCACGGATAATTAAAAACTATACTCGAATGATTCTAAAAATTGATGGCGAAAACACTAAATATGTACCGTCCACAAATGTACTCTAATTTATATGAGAAATACTCCAAATTATTTATCAAATTCAGGAAAACTTTGTGACGAGGAAAGAACGTTTCGGAAAAAAAAAAATCAGTAACAAGGTCAAATGAGGTAATACGTAGGGTGAAACTGATTAACAAGAAGCCTTTCATTTGAGGGTTTTTAAGCCCAAAGAGTTTAGTTTGAATAGACAAGAAAAAACAAATAGAAAATTTTCAGATAAAACGGATATTATTTTTATCTGTATACGAGGGATTAAAAGTGCTATCTTGAGCCTCCTGATCAAATATAAGAAAATGGAATATCAATGCATTATTACGGTTCGTTTGATAGTATTATCCAAATTTTCCGAGGTAAAATCACTTCGATAGGCTATAAATCTTTAACAAGAAAATGTTTATCAGTAATGTGTTATTCGGAAAAAATATATAAATATCTGAACTGAGATATACAATTTACAAACATTACTTATTCATCATATACGCAGTTTTATTCTTATACATCTAAAACAAATGAAGGATGCAAGAGAATCGACATTATCGGCTGTTGGCCGTGTTGACATTTTCTTCATTTTTATTTTCGGTCTTTTTTTTTTTCTTTTTTTAATTATTAGCCGTAACTTAAACGAGAAAAAGCAGTGCATATTGTGAACTAGTTACGGCCGATAGCAATCGCTTTTGAGGTAGTTCAGAACCATTTAATTCGGGTGATGGCTATGTAGTCTAATTTTTTAATCGAAATCGCTAAATATGCCTTTCCCACAAATGTACTCAAAATTCATTACAACATTATTTCCAAAACTCAGAAGACATTTCTGAGGGTGAAAAATATCACATTTAGGAAACATTGACCAGTAAAGAGACGAGGCATTTGAGGGGTTTTAGAACAATAAGTTTAAATTCATGCGGGGGTCTCCGAGGCAAGCGAGAAAATTCGAATGCATGTTCTTTTTTATCTGCAATAGAAACACTAAAATTTCATCGATCCTTCATACTAAATGAAAAATATATATATATTTCCACATTATGAATAATAGTGTTACAACATATGCCACATTTCACCAGGTGAAATCTCTCAAAACTTTGATACCTCGTGACAAGGAATATTGAAGAACATTTCTCTGACCTCAAAATTTGTACGAGAAATCATAAACGTTATCCTAACACCAACATATATAATTAATTATCATTTTTAACTTTATTCATTTCCATAAACATGACACAAAAAACTGCTGGCCGCATGACCACTGTATAAAATGTATTGTCGTTGGGATATTGGTTGCATTTTTACGTATCGAAGAAGGCCATTTCTGACTTTTGTCATTTTAGTGATAAATTCAGATTTAAAAAATATATTATTTTTGTTACTGCAAAATGCATCCGCATCAGGGATAATTCAAAGCTACTATATTTGTGATCCTAAAAACCCGCTAAATATAGGTTCAAAACACCTAATATGCAGCTTCTACAAATGTACAGTCACTCATAAAAGAAAAGACCCCTCCCCCTGCGTTAGAGGCAATATAACTCGGGGTATTCAGTGTTGGTAACAGTGGATTTGACGTCAGCCATATGGGGGGATGAGGAGGGGTGTTTGAGAGGAGGGCGGAGTTATCTGCACGAAACACTGCTTCAATCCACATTTATAGTCAAACATACATTATATCTGAATTGTTATGTCCTTCACACAAAATTATGCTACAAGAACAAAGAACTTTCAGGTGATAACACAATCCCATACCCGAAACATTTATGCATTAATGCCGCACACCTTCATAAATCCCACCCTCTCATTCTCACCCTCACCCACTCTCACCTTACTCTCACCTTCACTCTCTCACACTCACACTTTCAGCCTCACTCGCACTCTCACCCTGTCACTGTCACTACCACTATCAACGTCTCTCTCTCTCTCTCTCTCTCTCTCTCTCTCTGTCACTGGTCCGTTTAGCCGACGAAGCACAGTACTGCCATCACACACATGATCACACATTAATGAGGTGTGTGGCCACTGCAGATGTGCAGTAAAACTGTCAATCATATAAAGATAAACCTGGTTCTTAATAAGTTAAGGTATCACTTTAATCTATCCCAGACATTGTTTGAAACCAGATATTGGGAAGGGAGGATTAGAAGGCACGGAGTGGTTCGTGGCAACCATGTCTGTTATCAGATTCTAGGTTGTTGGATTCTGGGTTATCAGATTCAGGGTTTTATTTATAATGGCAGGCTACCTTGGTTATAGATATACCATTATAATGTATAACCACATAATACTCAGTGTAATCTATAATTGTGTGTTTGTGTGTCACTCTTTATATGGTAGGTATTACTTGGTTATTTATACACAAGTCCATTAATAACACACTATGAGGAAATAATGAAATAAAAATTATGACGTGTTATAGAGCCATAAATTGCACCATATAGTATGCTATACGGAACAGTGAACTATTACTTATAAAGAATGAACAACTTTACCAATACAGTAAAAGGGATGACAAGTCGAGAGTATACTGCATTTCTGTATTCCTCCACGGCTCGGAAATTACCCCCCCAGTACACACACACACACACACACACACACACACACACACACACACACACAGATTACACTGAGTATTATGTGGTTATACATTATAATGGTATATCTATAACCAAGGTAGCCTGCCATTATAAATAAAACCTTGAATCTGATAATCCAGAATCCAACAACCTAGAATCTGATAACAGACATGGTTGCCACGAACCACTCCGTGCCTTCTAATCCTCCCTTCCCAATATCTGGTTTCAAACAATGTCTGGGATAGATTAAAGTGATACCTTATCAACTTATTAAGAACCAGGTTTATCTTTATATGATTGACAATTTTACTGCACATCTGCGGTGGCCACACACCTCATTGTGTGATCATGTGTGTGATGGCAGTACTGTGCTTCGTCGGCTAAACGGAACAGAGAGAGAGAGAGTGACGTTGATAGTGGTAGTGACAGTGACAGTTAGGGTGAGAGTGCGAGTGAGGCTGAAAGTGTGAGTGTGAGAGAGAGTGAAGGTGAGAGTAAGGTGAGAGTGGGTGAGGGTGAGAATAAGAGGGTGGGATTTATGAAGGTGTGCGGCATTAATGCATAAATGTTTCGGGTATGGGATTGTTATCACCTGAAAGTTCTTTGTTCTTGTAGCATAAAGTTAATTTTGTGTGAAGGACAACATAACAAATCAGATATAATGTATGTTTGATTCGAAATGTGGATTGAAGCAGTGTTTCGTGCAGATTAACTCCGCCCTCCTCTCAAACACCCCTCCTCATCCCCCCATATGGTTGACGTCAAATACACTGTTACCAACACTGAATACCCCGAGTTATATTGCCTCTAAAGCAGGGGGGGGTCTTTTCTTTTATGAGTGACTGTACTCTACATTAGCTGTGTCACACTCCCAATTGTACCTGAAATTCAGAAAACCTTTCTGAGGGTGAGAAAATTCCGTCTCGGAGAAAGAGAAATCAGTAACAAGCCAAAATTACGTAATACTCAGGATGAAATCGATTCAAAAGTAAAGAAGGCATTCATTTGAGAGTTTTTAAGCCAAAATAGCTTCGTTCGAATAGATACGTAAAAACTGCTTGGAGACATAGAGATAAAACGGCTATTATTTTTATCTGTAACTAGGGTTTTAAAGTGTCAACTTGATCAGATCAATTATTAAAAAAAATAATATTTTCGCAGTATGACATTTCGTGTGATATTGTTATACATATTGTCCAAGGTAAAATCACTCCGAAAGAAAACAAATCTTTTATATGCGAAAATTGTTTATGATTTGATTATAAATAATGTTACTCAGAAAAAATGTATACATAGCTCTTCTTAAATATACAATTTACAATTATTACTTGGTTCATCATACACGCAATATTATTGTTCACGATGGATGTTAAAACAAAGGCAGGTTGCCGGAGCGTCGACCTCAAATGCTGTAGGTCGTGCTGAGATTAACTGGATTTGTAATTTTCGATTAGTTTAATCTTTCTTTTTTTTTTAATCTTAGCCGTGACTTCAACGAAAAAGCAGTGCCAATTGTGAACTAGCTACGGCTGATAGCATTCCCTTTTGAGGTAGTACAAAAAGGTTTAATTTTAGTGATGGCTATGTAAGTTTCATTTTGGTCGAAATTGCTAAATATTCATTTTCCATAAATGTACTCAAAATTGATTGCTAGAAACTCCCAGTTATTTTCAAAACTAAGAAGACATTTCTGAGGGGGAAAAAATCGATTGACGCGTATAGAGGTGTTTAAGAACGATAAGTTTGAACTGATGTGTTAGTCACCGAAACAACGAGAAACTTCGAATGAATATTCTTCTTGTCTGCAGTAGAAGCATTTTATAATTTCATCGAGACTCCTTACTGAATATAAAAGTCTAAAAAACCATATTCCCACATTATGAATTATCGTGTTACACCATATGCTACATTTCCTTAGGTAAAATCTCAAAATTATGATAATTCGTAAGAAGAAATTTTGAAAAGCATTTGACAATTACCTAAAAGTTTATCCGAGAAAGTATAAAAATTATCTTAATACCGACATAAATAATTAATTACCACAACTTTATTCATCATCTCCGTACACATATAGTGAATGACTGCTACAAAAAAAAAAAAAAATGCAGTCCGAAGGACAATGACAAAACTCCATTTATCTCATCTGGAGCTTAGAACTCTGGGAAGAATGTCATATCTGATTTTTTTTCATTTGTTGTCATATATTCATATTAAAAAAAAAATTTTGTTACGATAAAACCATCCTCATCAGCAATAATTAGAAAATACTATACTTTAGTAATCTTAAAAACCGCATAGTTGAGGGCGAAAACATTCAATATGTAGCTTTCACAAATGTACAGCTTCGTTCAGAAGTTCGTACTACACCCAGCGTGGAAGGTGCTAGTCTCGGCCCCTCCTTCCAGGACGACAGGTTACAGCTTCGGACCTCCCACGAGCAACAGGACTTTGGCTAGTATCAAAGCAGTGTCATTCGCTCACCGACTGTTAAATGAAATGAGAATTTTATTTTAATACATCCTCAAATCAGATCATGCGAGTTAGTGAGTATCGCATGTCTTAATCCCTAGACACGGGCAGTTTTTCAGCTAACTATCTTAGCTCAGTATTTATGAACAGTTCTACCGTTTCAAGGAAAATCTAAGCAGCCAAAAATAATTTGTATGCAGTCAAGATATTCAAACATTTACGATGTATCTGAACAGGTAAAATTCATGTTCTTACTCAAAAGTAGATGAAGACGATTGGTGGAGTCTAAGGAATAATGGAAATCATATGTTTTAAGATGAAGTAGCTAACATGATGATTACGTAACCGTCGGTCTCTCTCTCTCTCTCTCTCTCTCTCTGTGGGATGTGGGAGGGGGAGGTTCCACCGAAGTGTTTTGGTTATCCTCTGCTCAAAGGTGAAATCAGCACCATCACGTGCCCCACCAAGTTGACAAATCGGCGAGACGAGAAATTAGTGCTCAGAGGACAAATTTTTCGCGCTACGTTATGATGGCTTCTCCATCAGGGCAACAGCGCATCAACTTGACCTGACTACAAAAACTGTGATGAAGTGGATAAAGAGATGGGAGGAGAGTGCCAACCTTCAGGACCAACGTGTCATAAGTCTTTTGCATTACCGTAATATTATGCTAATAATGACTAATTTTGAACAATAGCTCCCCGTTATATTCCAGTGCTAATAGAAACTAAAACTAGTTTTCGGCCCCTGTGGATGATATCAGTGAAAACAGCTTTATACAGTGGACTGGCGTAGTAAAGGGTTGGGAGTGGGGTTGCAACCTTCTCGAGTATCAGTTTTTGGGAGAGTGGCAAATTACATCCTGAGTATTATAGTCGTTCCCATTTTACTTTTTGACGTGGTGTGGGTGACTAAAGCACATGGAACAGATGTAAAAATAATGTATTATTTTTATTGCCAAATATTCCCTACACTACATCCACAATTATTAGTGGCTGCCAGAGCCAGCGGGCGGGGCCACGCACGGTGCCCGATGTTCACTTCGCCTCTTCTGTTGCTTTTCTCACGTCCACACACCTCACACCCGAATATTCATTATGCCTAGTAAAGTTGTGATATACATGCACTATATAATGTTCCGTGATACTTTCCCAGCCAATGTTTGCTGAACCTTGTCTTGATCTTTCACAAACTATCAGACTTCGGTTCAGTGATGCTTTGTCCACACAGTGTGTGTGGGGGGGGGATGTGGGAGTGGGGGGGGTTTGGGTTGTATAGGGGTGTTGGGGTGTAGGCCTGTGGGTGTGGGGGTATGGGTGAGGGTGTGGAGGTGGGGGTATGGGTGTTTGGGTGTGGGTTGGGTGTTGGTTTTTGGGTGTGGGTTGGGTGTGGGTTTTTGGGTGTGGGTTTGGGTGTGTGTGTATGTATGTGTTTGTGTCTGGGTGTGAGTGTGTTTGGGTGTGGATGTGTTAGGGTGTGGGTGTGGGTGTGTAATCATTTGAAACTCTTTGTATGGCATAAGGGCGAAAATTATGGAAATGGGACAGTTTTGGAATGCGTGTGGTGTGCGTTAATTGGGGTAAATAATGAATAATAGGAACTGAGAAATTGATGGTGTAAGGAGGCTTATTGATAACATAAACAGTTGGTGTGGTCATGAAGAGAGCATGGAGAATAATAGGAACTGAAAAATTGTTGGTGAGGCTTATTGATAACAAATAATGATATACAGTTGATGTGGTCATGAAGAGAGAATGGAGAGTAATAGGAACTGAGAAATTGTTGGTGAAAGGAGGCTTATCGATAACATATAATGATATACAGTTGGTGTGGTCATGTAAAGAGAATGGAATAATAGGAACTGAGATATTGTTGGTGTGGAGGCTTATTGATAACATTATAATGATATACAGTTGGTGTGGTCATGCAGAGAGAATGGAGACTAATAGGAACTGAGAAATTGTTGGTGTGAGGAGGCTTATTGATAACATATAACGATATACAGTTGGTGTGGTCATGAAGAGAGAATGGATCTTGATAAGGTGGTGAAAAAGTAAAGTCGAGTTTGAAAGTCGGCGGAGGGTTGGATGTTGTAGTTGTTGTTGTTGTAACCCCAGGTTCATCTCGTTGCGATCCCAATGGAGATCAGAAGCTTCAACCCGTCGTTTCCAAAAAAAAAGTCTTTGGTTATATTGAAAGACTGCGTTGCAATAGTGATGTGCATGTGGTGAATGAATGTGTTGTGGTGTGGGGGGTTGCCTTACAGTGTGGGCAAAGTACCGGGTAACTTGTTTGTGAGTTGTATTTTGTGTCGGAACCGTAGCAGGGAACAGTGGTGACCACATCTTATTTTTTTTCTTTTATGAAGATGCACTTGACAGGTTGATGTCCGAGTAACATAGCTGTATTTCAAATAATTACCAAGTAATGTGACATTACCTGGTAATTATTTGAAATACAAGGATGTTATTCGGACATGTTGCATTCAGCCAATTATCACCAACCTGTCAAGTGCATCTTCGCCTCAATTTAAAAAAAAAAAAAGAGTATAGGTGTGTTCGTGTTTTTCTGGGTAGGGTGGATGAGGAGTGTATGTCTGGTGGTGGTTCACGAAGGATGCTGTTTGACTGAAAGGTTTGGATGGCTGTGGTGGCTAATGGCTGTTTATGCACTGTATGTCTGTGATTTGTAGTGTTCGGTGATCTGTGATTTGTATTATTGTTGGAGAAGGGGGTATGTTGCCGAGATACTCTGTGTAGTGTTGGGAAGTTGTTCGTTTATTTTTGGATGGCGGTGATGCAACATGAAATTGCAAGGCTGAGATGGGTACTGAGCTACAGCAATTAACTGTCTCACGTATTCATATGATCTTTGGAAATAATTTTGCATCTTGATGAAAGTGATCTATAATAATGATTTTGATGCATACTGTACTTATTCTTTAGGCTTTGTTCGTCTCCTTAACTCTGCTGACTCCCTTCGGCCTCTCTCTCTCTCTCTCTCCAGGGATGGCCCGACCGGAAGGCGAAATTTTTTTTCCTGCCCAGTTCCGTCACTTTGCACATATGGCAACGTTGCCCTGTGTTTAGTTTGGCAACGCCGCGCAGCAGTGAGCCATAGGTCATATAGTTTTCGCTGCCTTAGCTTAAATAAATATAAAAAGGGGCCATACCACTGTCTTTACTTCGTCACTCGTCTGCTGAGAGAGAGAGAGAGAGAGAGAGAGATTGAAACAGTATAAAATAATAACATGCAGGGTCATCAATAAAAAGTGAGTATGCAAGGAAGATACTCTCTACACTTTGCTAAAATTAGTTATATGTTGATTTAATGAAAATGCGGTACGTCTTAGGGGTGGTACATGACTGTTCGTTGAGAACACTTATCAGTAACATATGTTGTAAACCTATACTACTTTACCTGTCATTTCTTGTCATTGCTCCCAGACGTACGATTCAATCAGCTGTGTTTTCAGGAGAGAGAGAGAGAGAGAGAGAGAGAGAGAGAGAGAGAGAGAGAGAGAGAGAGAGAGAGAGAGAGAGAGAGGTTAATGATCCATAATATTTTATCACCTAAAAAGCTTTTCATGATCATTCTTAAGGGTTAACCTTGGTAATTTCTGCTGCAAGCTGGGAAATATTGGTATCAATGATGCCTGAATATCAATGTTTCATTAGACATTTTCTTAGGTATATATGTCAGGTTAGATTTCAGATTTTCTTGTTTTTCTTAGGTTTATTAGTAAAATCATTTGTCAGGTTAATTTCAGATTATTTTCTTGTTTTTCTTAGGTATATTAGTAAAATCATGTCAGGTTACATTTCAGATTATTTTCATGTTCTCATGTCCTTTATTTCATGTTAAGTATGCTTGAAGGGTTTTTGTATTTGATGAAATGCAAAGCTTTATTTGTTACGGTATAATCTTTATTAAATATTAAACACCACCAGGCACCATATGCTATTTCCCATGTGCTGATGACAGGCATTGGGTCAGACATGAGACATTATTGACCATTGTGTGCAAAATAAGTAAATCAAGAGAAACAAGGATTTAAAAAAATAAACACAATATATTCTATTTGGTAATAGCATTGGGCTGGGAACACATTTGCTGATCTTCAGTGAGGGACTGAATGTAAAATAATGATTGGAAAATAAGCAATTATTGTTGTCATATTAAGGGTCTACTTTGTTGTTCGCGAATAATCTCAGACAGTCTGTGCAACTGACCCAGTGATGCGCCATTGCCGATTGTAAACACAGCTGATTGAATCGTACGTCTGGGAGCAATGACAAGAAATGACAGGGAAAGTAGTATAGGCCTACAACATATGTTACTGATAAGTGTTCTCAACGAGCAGTCATGTACCACCCCTAAGACGTACCGCATTTTCATTAAATCAACATATAACTAATTTTAGCAAAGTGTAGAGAGTATCTTTTCTCTCTCTCTCTCTCTCTCTCTCTCTCTCTCTCTCTCTCTCTCTCTCTCAGCAGACGAGTGACGAAGTAAAGACAGTGGTATGGCCCCTTTTTATATTTATTTAAGCTAAGGCAGCGAAAACTATATGACCTCTATGTCTCTATTATTCTTTCAATCCATGTAAAATATAGATAGTCAGGTATTATATTTATAGTCAAGCATAAAAAAAATAATTGTGATGAATACTAAACCTGGCATCCGATATGGCTCACTGCTGCGCGGCGTTGCCAAACACAGGGCAACACTGCCATATGTGCAAAGTGACGGAACTGGGCAGGAAAAAAAAATTTCGCGACCGGGAGGGGGGTCACCCCCCCAGTGTGTTCTGAGTTGGTCAAAGAAATACTGAGTTGGTCAAAAATCGAGGTCATTTAGCAGGCTTAAGCTTTTAAAAACAAAGGCCTGTTTGCGAAAACGAACCAAAGAAAAAACGTTACATTATCTAATGGTTCTAGCTTGTGAAAGTGACCTAACTGATCAGTTGGATCTTCAAAAAAACTGTAGATTGGTGGAAGCTCATGAAAACATGAATAAAATTCTAAAAGCAATTATCATTACACAAACTGTGTGTACTGGTTGTTACTGCTGAATCCTTATTTTATTAATCCATTAACCACATTCACTTCAAGTTGACATTCGTTTTTCACCTTTTTCCTTATTTGACTTACCAAGTGTGATTTGTGTATATGTATGTTATTCTTTTTTTAAAGTAGTCAGTTTAAGCATCTTTTATCTCTCACTGTATGACTGAAAATCAGTGAACAGTAGTGCAATTTTGAATTAAGTTGTGTCTATATTTCACCAGAAATCCAGAATGAAATTTTGTTTAAATTTGTCACCAGTAAATTATTTACTTTCCAGGAAATACTGTGTCTTAAAATAAAAATTACCTTCTCATAATTTTGGTTTGTTTTCATCTATTTAGTTTGTTAAACCGTAACGCCAAACGGATCAAATTGGTCATAATTGTCCTTACCCTCCCCCCCAATTACATACTCCTCGGGCCATCCCTGTCTCTCTCTCTCTCCCTCTACACACACACACACACACACACACACACACACACACACACACACACACACATCATTGTTTCTCTGAATTCTCTGCTTGTATCTCTCCCCCACTACGACTGAAACGGGCACTAGCCTTGCCCCATCCTCTCACTCGCTGTGTACTGCATCTGTTAATTAGTAATCTGCCTTTCTTGTATACTAGTTAATTGTTGAAATGTCTTAGGATGTCTTTTTCCAGTGCATAATGCCACATTATTTCAAACGCTGTGCGTCCAGGAATCTCAATGAAATGGATATTTGTGTTTACGTTTCTTTGAATGGAACTGACAGGGTTTTGATTTATGATGGTCACATACAAATCAGTCCTAGTCATTCTAAGAACGAGACTTCATTTCCTATCTCGATGTAGCTGTTATTGTTGTTGTTGTGTAACCCTGGTCTGTCTAGCCAAGCAGAGCCTTGAACCACGGTCAAGCAATCGCCTCTGCAGGGCTGTCCCGTGCAGTGATGGGGTGAAACTAGGATATCCGGCCTTGAGCTTCATTTAGTCACGCTACACCACTATCTTTATAGGCAGCAGTTTTAGTACAACTGTTGCCCTTGTAACTATTTTCATATCATACAATATATTTCAGCACAAGTATACATACTCGTAATGTTTTCCCAAACTAGACTTTCGGCGTTGATTTTTATTAGTGCCATATTTACTAACAGCGAATACTTTCATGTTAGAAAGGACGGGAGCCCCTCGAAGAACCACCCAGGCTGGAGATGCTGCTATTGTCGCAGCAGCAGGGGCAACATCTTTTACGATCGCGGTGGCCATAAGGGACAGTCTTCAGTTAGAGGTGTCCGCGCTGACTGTCAGGCGAAGGCTGCATGACGCTGGTATACACTATAGAATTCCAGCAATGATGGAAAGCCTGATACAACAACACAGGGAGGGGAGGTTAGCCTTTGCTCAATGCTACTTTAAGAAGGACCTAGACTTTTGGTCACAAATCTTCATGGATGAAAAGTGTTTCTCCTCCACCTCGCATGGTAGGGTTCACTGATGGAGAAGAAACAACACCAGGTATATGATCTTACCATTTTTATTACTGATAAAATTCCGTAGTTTTTTTTTTTTTTTTTTTTTTTTTTTTATGCGAGGAAGAAGGAACCAAAGGCCATGGCCCGCAGTAACAGTTCCCTCCAAGAGAAAAACAAAATACAATAGAGAGCCAAATTCAAGATCCGATCATTTTGAGATGCCTGGACACACTGCGTTTGAAAGACTGGAGATCATAGGCAGCAGGAAATACAGACAGAGGGAGACAGTTCCAGAGTTGACCTGTTGCATAAATGAAAGACTGGGAGTAACGGTTAACTCTTGCATTAGAGAGTTGGACAGAAAAGGGATGAGAGTTTGCTGCCAGACGGGTGCTACGCGCCCGTCGTAGAGGTGGAGGAATGCAAGCAGACAGTTCAGAGGAGCAGTGACCATTAAAGTAGCGATAGAAAAGAGATAAAGATGCAACAGTGCGGCGAAGAGACAGAGGCTGAAGGGAGTCAGTAAGAGGAGGAGAGTTAATGAGACGAAAAGCCTTTGACTCCACCCTATTGAGAAGAGCTGTATGTGGGGAGCCTCCCCACACATGAGAGTTGTACTCCACACAGGGGCGGATAAAACCTCTGTATAGAGTCAACAATTGTGCAGGGGTAAAGAAAGAGCGGAGTCGGCTTAGCACACCCAATCTCTTAGAAGCAGATTTTACAAGAGATGTAATATGATCTTTCCAAGATAAGTCCCGAGTAAATGAAACCCCAAGCATGTTCAAGGATGATGCAGGATTAAGCTGAATATTATTAAACATTAATGGGTATACCTGTGGAAGATTTTGTCGGGTTGATAGGTGTAAGAACTGAGTCTTAGATGCATTAAAGACAACCATATTATTTTTACCCCAGTCAGCGATACGAGCCAAGTCAGACATTAGGTGTGCCATAGCCTCATCCCTTGTTTCTTGAAGCAACTGTTGAGATGGGCGTTGCGGGAACCGAATGGAAAGGTGAAGGGTGGAGTCATCAGCGTATGAGTGGATAGGGTTAGATGTACAGCTTAGAAGATCATTGATGAATAAAAGGAAGAGAGTTGGTGATAGGACAGAGCCCTGAGGAACACCACTGTTGATAGATCTAGGAGAAGAACGATGGCCGTCTACAACAGCGGCTATAGAACGACCAGAAAGGAAGCTAGCGATGAAGGCACAGATAGAAGGATAGAAACCGTAGGAGGGCAGTTTGGAAATTAAAGATTTATGCCAGACTCGATCGAAAGCCTTTGAGATGTCAAGTGCAATGGCAAAGCTTTCGCCAAAGTCCCGAAAGGAGGATGACCAGGAGTCTGAAAGGTAGGTGAGAAGATCGCCAGTGGAGCGTCCCTGACGGAACCCATACTGACGATCGGAAAGAAGGTTGTGATAGGAAAGATGCCTTAAAATTTTTCTATTAAGAATTGACTCGAAAACTTTTGAAATACAGGACGTTAAAGCAATTGGACGATAGTTGAGGGTTGGGAGTGGTCACCCTTCTTTGGGACTGGCTGAATGAGAGCAAACTTCCAGCAAGAAGGAAAGGTACAAGTTGACAGACAAAGGCGAAAGAGTTTGCCTAGGCAGGGTGTAAGCACAGAAGCACAGTTCTTGAGAACAACAGGAGGGACCCCATCAGGCCCATATGCCTTGTTAGTACTGAGGCCAGTGATGGCAGAAAATACATCAACTGAAGAAATTTTAATGTCAGCCATGAGGAAGTCAGAGGGGAGAAGTGATGGAGGAACAGCACCGGAATCGTCTAAGGTGGAATTGGAGGAGAAAGTCTGTGCGAAGAGATCTGCTTTATCAGTAGAAGAAATAGCTACAGAACCATCAGAGTAGAAAAGAGGAGGGAAGGATGATGAGGTAAAGTTGTTAGAAAGATTTTTGGCAAGGTGCCAGAAGGAGCGGGAAGAATTCAAGTTGGAGAGTTGAGAGCATTTAGTATGGATGAAATTATTTTTAGTAGAGCGAAGAACAGACTTAGCACGATTCCGGGCAGAAACGTAAAGATGATGTGATTCAGGTGTGGGTTGGCTCCGGTACCTTTTGTAGGCCCTCTCCTTGTTGCGGACAGCATTAGAACAAGCGTGATTAAACCAAGGCTTTCTTGCGTTAGTTATCCCCCCTCCCCCTCAAGGCTCCGTCTTCGTTGCAGTTATCTGTTTTCTGTTCACCTCGCTGTTACAATAATTAACCGATATTCAGACTTTCACCTATGGAATAGGTCAATAATGAAGCTGTCTTCCTCAGTCTGCATACCCCTCCGTCCTTGATTTCCAGTCGTTTAAAGGCAATATGACCAGGCATCTAAAATAATCAGGATCCCTTGTTTTGGTCTTATTCTGTTCATATAGTCCTGAAAAAAAAATTTGATTCCTTCTACTCTTAGCCTCTGTTTTCTTTGTATAAAGACATTAGTGCCGAGAAAAACTGTGATCAGTTCTAAATAATATAAGGTTAGGGGGACATGTCATCAACTAGTATTCTGTCTAATGGCTGCAACTGCAAAAATATATATATATATATATATATATATATATATATATATATATATATATATATATATATATATATATATATATATATATATATATATATATATATATATATATATATATATTTCGCATGCAAATGCGAGAGGGTCGACATTTGTGAGGAGACACGATCGGGTCACGTTAGCTGTAACATCTGGGGATACCTGACTACATGGCCTGGGTGTCATGTTCAGCATCGAGGGGCGTTTTACTATTGACCAGTATGTCCATATCCCGGAGGAAAGTTCCCTGTCATCTTTACGCGCAAAAGGTTTCCCGTTCCAAGATGGACCTGTAATTTCCATGAATGACTGGTGCCCCATTCACACCGGATGTGTGGTTTCAGAGACTGGCCCGCCAAAGGGGCCGGTCTAAATGTAACTAACATGTTTGAGCTGACATGGTTAATACCTGGCAGCCAGGAGGAGAGGACAAGAAATGATCTCCTCAACCACGTAAACGCCCAGCAGGAACTTTGCCGGAGCAAACACGACTTCATCCGTGGCCTTGTGAGGGGTTTTCAGCCGAAATAGGTTTGATCGACTAGAAACGTTAAAACTGCTTGGAGAAATAGAGATAAAAAGGATATTATTTCTAACTGTATAACTAGCGCGTTACAGGGGCAAATTGATCATTCTGATATATATATATATATATATATATATATATATATATATATATATATATATATATATATTCGCAGTATGACGTTGCGTTTGACATTCTTATCCATATTGTCCAAGGCAAAATCACTCAGAAAGAAAAATCTTTTACAAGAAAATTGTCTAATAATTGATTATAAATATTATGTTACTCGGAAGAAATGTATACATAGCTCTACTTCAATATAGAATATACAAATATTACTTGGTTCATCATCCAAGCAGTTTCATTGTTCACAATGGATGTAAAAAAAAAAAAAAAAAAAAAAAAAAAAAGCACATTGCCGGAGCGTCGACCTGAAATGATGTAGGTCGACTTAAGATAAACTGGATTTTTAATTTTCGAAAAGAGCAGTACCAATTTGAGCTATCTACGGCTGATAGCATTCGCTTTTGAGATAGTTTAAAACTATTTAAGCTTCTTTTTGATCGAAATTGCTAAATATGCATTTTTCCATAAATGTACTAAAAATTTTAGTGCTAAACAGTCCCAATTCTTTTCAAAAGTCAGAAGACATTTCTGAGCGAGAAAATCATATTTAGGAAAAACATAGTAAAACAAGAAATCGATTGACGTGTAAAGGGAGCTTCCATCTGAGGTGTTTAAGAAGATTAAGTTTGAACTGATGTGTTACCGAAACAACGAGTGAATATTCTTCTTTCCTGCAGTAGTACAAAAAGAATAGCATATTTCCACATTATGAATAATCGTGTAACACCCTATGCTACATTTCCTCAGGTAAAATCTCTCAAAACAGTGATAATTCGTAAGAAGGAATACTGGGGATCATTTCACTCTTACCTAAAATTTAAACAAGAAAGTATAAACATTATCGCAATATCGACGTAACTTTATTCCTCATCTCAGACATACAAAAAAAAAGGCAGTTTGAGGGACACTGGATGAACCCCATTAATGTCATCTGGAGCTTGGCTGTATTCTACTTTCTGAAGATCATATCTGATTTTATTCTTTTGTCATAATTTCTTATTAAAAAAAGAAATGGGTCGTTTTCTCGTTACGATAAAAGCATTCTCATCATGGATACTTAAATATTATACTATAGTGATCTTAAAAACAGCGTAATTAATGCGAAAACACTCAATATGTAGCTTTCACAAACGTACTCTACATTTGCTTGGAAACTCTCCAGTGATATTTAAAATTCATTAAACCTTTCCGATGGTGAGAAAATTCCGTCTGGGGAGGATAGAAAATAGTAACAAGGCCAGACGAGGTAATACGTAAGACGAAATAGATTCACAAGTAAAGAAGGCTATTATTTGAGGGTGTTTAAGCCAAAAGAGCTTTCTTCGAATAGAACTGTAAAAACTGCTTAGAAAATTATAGTTAAAACGGATTTTATTTTATCTGTATAGGGTTTCAAAGTTGCATTTGGAGCCCCCTAATCAAATATTTAAAAAATTGAATATTTTCGCATTGCTACCATTCGTGTGATATTATTATCCTTATTTTCCAAGGTAAAATCACTCCGAAAAGAAACAAATCATTTACAAGATTTTTTTAATAATTGATTTTCAGTAACATGTTAATCGGAAAAAATATATACATATCTGTACTGAGATATACAATTGAAAAAATTACATGGTTCATGCAATACCCAGTTTTACTTATCATGATGAATCTAGAAAAAAAAATAATGGATGAAGGAGCATTGACCGGCCGGATACACTAACGCAGTTGCGGACCCTTAACTCGCTACGGTCGGGTGAAAAGGGTTCGGCGTCGGATGTTGGCATGCACTAAACACTTTCGGAAACCTTACTGGAGCCGGAGTTACGATCGCTGGAAAGGGTGATCCCGACCACTTTTAACATCTCCCGTATCTTTTAGCCACCCGGAAATAAACTGAATTAAACATTCTCTCATTTAAGCGAAGTATTTCACTATACTGGGTAGTTTATAGAGGTGCAGTACAATATATAGTGCGCTGAATTTATCATTAATGTAAATTAGTGATTTCAGTATTAGTGTTCATTAGTTTTCTACTGTATTATATGCTCATCAGTGTTCTATAGTACTATTAATTAGTGTTTTACAGTATTAACGTATGCTTTAGGTTGGTAGAAAATTATAATGTGCTTTAATGTAGTGTATAGTAACGTACAGCAATGTTAGTGTGAAATAATGTAAGGTTTAGTGCTGTAGAGTAGTATATGTTCTTTTGTGCAGAAGTGTACACCGTCAGAGCAAGATCCTCTAGGAGAATAGCCTAATAGGTCAAGCCCCTAGAACAAAATTCTAGGTTAGATTAATTTAAAAGCAAGGTTTGGTTATGTTTTGTTAGGTAAATTTTTGTTAGGTTAGGTTTGTTTATTTGTGGATTGGATTATTGTAAAGTTAGCTTAGTTTAACTCGAGCTCGTTTTAGGTTAGGTTAGTTTAAGAATTAGGTTATTTTAGGTTCGTTTAAATGTTGGTTAGATTAGGATTTAATTTTGTTAGGTAAGGTTTGGTTATTTTTGGGTTGAGTAATGATAAGATTAGCTTTGTTAAAGTTAGGTCAGGCTAATTTGTTAGGTGAGTGTTTGGTGAGACTAAGTTTAGTTTAAGAATTAGGTTAAGCTATGGTGAATTTTAGCTTAGACGATTATTTTAAATTTAGGTAATTTAAGTTAGGATAGTTTATTACTGGATTGGGGTAGGTTAAAATTAGCTTAATTCATTAGGCTAGGCTTAATTAAGTTTAGGGTTATGTTGAGTTAGCATATAGTTAAGTGAAGAGGGCAAGGGGAGTTTTAACATTTCAAAGTGGCAATTCATAAAAAAAAAAAAAAAATGGTTATAAAAGCTTGATATGTTGGTTAGATTTGATGGTTTTTGGCTTTTGATTTGTGCCTTCTAAGAGTAAGAAAAAAATTTGGATCCACATAATGATGGCTACATAAAAATACAAAATCTTAATATAAACAGAATATACCAAAAATTTTCCTTAAACCACTAAATTCCATGCCATAAAAATTTAAGATTAACTCGAGTATATATTTATTCAAAACTTCCAAAGAGGGATGGAATCCCCTCTTGGGAGTTAAAAAGAATTTATTCAGTATTTTCTGGCAGAAGTGAGGAATGACTGAGAACAGTATGTGAATATCTGACCAAGGTTAGATGAATTTAGGTTGTTAGGTCAGGTAAAGATTATTATTATTAGTATTTTTTTTCTTTTTTGGCTGTCTTAGGTTGGCTTGTTGTGGTTCTTATTTTTGTTCAGCTAAGTTCTGTTAGGTCAGGTTATTTAAGTAGGTTGTTAAGGTTAACTTGTTATGTAAGGTCAAGTTGTTTGGTAAAGGTTTGGTTAGGTTAGGCTGGTTGGCTTAGATTAGGCTCTTCAGTTAGCTTAGGTCAGGTTACTTTAGGTCGTTAGGTAAGGATAGGTTAATGTTAAGCAAAATATATGTATATATACACCACTGAAAACAATTAAGGGAACAAGATTTTGATGCGATATTTCAGAATCTATGCTTTGTTTAGGTTCAGAATTGCTTATGGGTATTCCCCGATATGTTAGCAATGAAAGGCAATGTTCAGCAAGGAAACAAAACGAGAACTTTATTTTTGGAACAATCGAGTACCAGATAACCCCCAAAACAGAAATGAACAAGAGATAAGCTCAGCCACGGAATGTCTCAGAATTGTCTTAAAAACTGGTTCTGAAGTCTCTAATAATGAGTGTAACCTCTTGCCTGGATGCACTCCCGACAACGACGAATCATGCTCCGAATCACGCGTCGTATGGCGTCCTGGGAGATGTTCCCCCACTCTGCCACCAAAACCTCGGTAAGTGCTGGAACGCTATCAGGCCGAGGTTGGCGAGCATGTACCCTCCTTGCCAGCATGTCCCAGACAAGCTCGATGGGATTGAGGTCTGGTGAGCGTGCTGGCCATTCCATTATGGCGATCCCTTGCTCCTGGAGGAAGTTCATCGAGTCACGTGCAGTGTGAGGGCGAGCATTGTCTTGCATGAAAAGGAATTCTCCCACAGCTCCAGCAAAAGGCCTTACCACAGGGTCCAGTATCTGTTCCACATATCGTGCAGCTGTCAGGGTACCGCCATTCAGCACAACGAGGTCTGTGCGTCTCTCAATGCATATGCCCCCCCAGACCTTTACGGAACCACCACCATACCGGTCATGTTCCACAATGTTGCACGGTGCGTACCGCTCTCCAGCATGTCTCCACACTCTGATACGGCGGTCTTTGGTCGAAACACAGTCTGCTTTCATCTGAGAACAGTACTGGGGTCCAGTGGCGTAACTGCCACTGTACGTGATCTCGGGCGAACTCCAGACGTGCTCTTCGATGAGCTGGGGTCAAAACTGGGGCCACAACAGGTCGTCCAGCCCGAAGGCCGTCCTCATGAAGCCAGTTGCGCACTGTCTGGTTTGAGACACGGACCCCAGTCGCCCGTTGGAAGTCGTTTTGCAGTGCCTGGGCAGTACTCTGTCGATTCCGGGTGGCCAGCACTCGCAGGTAGCGATCTTGTCTTGCGGATGTCATGCGTCTGCTACCTTGCCCAGGTCTTCTGGTGTACAGTCCGTCATCTTGGTATCGTCTCCAGAGCCGGTTGATGACGCTAGGAGACACTCCAAGGCATTGGGCAACCTTTCTTTGGGTGTGTCCTTCCTCGAGCATCTGTAATGATCGAGCCTCCTCAACTATGGACAAATACCGCCGCACCCACTCAGTGATGACAGGGAAACACAACAAAATCGCCCAAAGCCAGAAACACCTCATGTTGATGTTGATTTTGACCAATTCTACTCAATGAAAAATGAAATTTTCACTCTTTATATAGATTTTATTGACATACTCAGAAAGGACAACAACTCACACAGATGTATTCGGTTCCTCAATCATTGCTCAGCTCACAACACTATTTCTGAACCCAAAGCATAGATTCGGAAATATCACAAATCAAAATCATGTTCCCTTAATTGTTTTTAGTATATATATATATATATATATATATATATATATATATATATATATATATATATATATATATATATATATATATATATGCTGAAGATTTTATCCCAGGGTGATTTTTCTAGGATGCTTTGTTCAACATTTATGTTGAACAAAGCATCCTAGGTACAATACTATTCAGTGTACAGCAGTGTCAGTTTAGTTTTGAACAATGCACATTAATTTCGTAATAGTGTTGTACTGCTGAAATATTAAAGACCAATTCAGTCAGTACAGTATACTGAAGGTAATGTGCGTACATTATTGTATAATAGTACTGTGCAGTACTGCAAGTTCTTATGCTGGTAATAATGTGAGTAATGCTTTCTGTTCACTGCATTTCCCAAACTGAAAAACACCATATAATTCATTCAAACCTGTCCTCTGTTTTATTTTTGAGTTGTCTGCTGAGTCAGTCACCAAACACGATGATTGGCTGAAGCATCTAGGCAGAGAAGCATACTGCGTTGTGATTGGCCAAAGCGACCATCAGATGAACGGGGAAAATTTCCCCCAAACACAGCGAGTTTTTCCCCGACCTGACCGTAACGGTCACCGTACGATGGTGGGAGAAAAATAATAGTACATAGGAAAACAAACCATCGTACGGGGACCTTACGGGGACGCTCTGCCGGATCCGCCCCCTGATCAGCTATCGGCCGTGTTGTGATTTTCTACATTAGACATATTTTTCGATTAATCGTTTTTTTTTTTTTTTTTTTTTTTTTTATAGCCGTGACTTAAACAATAAAAAGCAGTGCCAGTTGGGAACTAGATACGATTGTAAGCATTCGCTTTTGAGATAGTTCAAGACTTTTTAATTTGGGTGATGGCTGTTTAAACATGTTTTTCGCCGAAATCGCTAAATATGCATTTTCCATAAATGTACAAAAATTTGATTGCTAAAAACACCCTATTATTTCCACGACTTTGGAGACATATCTGAGGTTGATAAAATCATATTTAGGAAAAATACATTACAACAGGAAATCGATTGACGCATAGAGACATGGCATTTGAGGTGGTTTAGAACAATGTTTTAATTGATGTAGAGGTCTCCGAGGCAAGCGAGAAACTTCGAATCGATATTCTTTTTTATCTGCAGTAAAGTACTTTCAAAATCCATCGAGCAGCCTTAATGAATGATGATAAAAAGAATATTTTCGCAGTATGACGTTCCGTGTGACATTGTTATACATATTGTCCATGATAAAATCACTACGAAAGAAGTCTTTTTCGAGAAAATTGTTTATGAATTGTTTATTAATAACATATTACTCGGAAAATTTTTAGACATAGCTCTGCTTAAAGAATTTCCAAATATTACTTGGTTCATCATACAAGCAGTTTATTGTTCACGATATATGTAAAAATAAAAAAGGAAGATTGCCCGAGCATCGACCTGAAATCCTGTAGATCGAGTTGAAATTAACTGGATTTTAATTTTCTATTAGAGTGTAGTTTTTTTTTTTTCTAATCAGCCGTGACTTGAATGAAAAAGCAGGGCCAGTTTGAACTAGCTACGGCCTGATATCATTCGCTTTTGAGGTGGTTCAAAACTGTTTAATTGGAGTGATGGCTTCTTTTGGTCGAAATTTATAAATATGTATTTCCCATAAATATACTCAAAATTGATTGCTAAACACTACAAATTCTTTTCAAAACTCAAAAGACATTTCCATGGGCGAGAATATCATATTTAGGAAAAACATAGTATAACAAAAAATCGATTGACGCGTCAAGAGAGCTTCCATCTGAGGTGTTTAAGAACAATTAGTTTAAACTGGTGTATTAGTCACCGAAACATCGAGAAACTTCGAGTGAATATTCTTCTTCTTTGCAGTAGATGCACTTTATAATTTCATTGAGACTCCTGACTGAACAGAACAAAAAGAAAAGCATAAATCCACATTATGAATAGTCGCGTAACAAGCAATCGTTTGACGCGAAAAGAGGGCTTTCATCTTAGGTGTTTTATCGAGACTCCTGACAATAAAAAAAAAAAAAAAAAAAAATCATATTTCCACATTATGAAAAATCTTGTTACACCATAGCTACCCTGGTAAAATCTCTCTAAAGTGTGATAATTCGTAGAAAAGAATATTGTGGAGCATTTGATTTATCTAAAATTTTATACGAGAAAGTATGAACATTATCGCAGTTCCAACATACATTATACTCCCTCATCTCCGTAGACATATAGCGCATGACAGCTAAAAAAAAAAAAAAAAAAAAATGCACATTGATGAACAACTGAATGAAATGTAATAATGTTGTTCGGAGATTATATAGATTTTTGAAATTGGGTCATATCTGAAATTTTTTTCCTTGTATTTGTAATTTAAGGTATAAAAAATTGTCAAGTTGTTTTGATACGAAACAATCAAACTCTTCATGGATGATTAGAACATATTAAACTTGAATGATCCAAAAAGTTCATAATTGATGGCGAAAACACTAAATATATAGCTTCCACAAATGTTCTCCAATATATATGGGAAATACTTCCAATTATTTAATAAAATCAGGAAACCTCGGTGACGATGAGAAAATTTTGTTTGGAGAAAAAAATCAGTAACAAAGTCAAATGAGGTAATACGTAGGATAAAAATGATTCACAAGTAAAGGTTTTTATTCAAAGATTTTTAAGCCAAAAGAGTGGTTTGAATAGACAAGCAAAAACAAAAAAGATAATTAGAGATAGAACCCGTACGAGAGATTTAAAGTGGTATCTTGAGCCTCGTGATCAAATATAAAAAATGGAATATTTTTCCATTGTTACTGTCTACTTATTTTCCTAAGTAAAATCACTTTTATGAGATAATTGTTTAGGAAATTTTTGGTCAAAGTCGCATAGTGTGCATTATCCACAAATGTACCCAAGATTGATTGCTAAACACTGAACATTATTTCCAAAGCTCAAAATACATTTCAGAGGGTGAAAAAAAAAAAAAAATCAAAGGAAACATACAGGATAACAAAAAATCGATTTGCATGTGTCATTTGAGGTCTATAAGAACAATAAGTTTTAAGTGATGTGGTGGTCTCCGAGAAAAGAGAAAAACTTCTAATCTATATTCCTTTTTTTTTTTTTTCTGCAGTAGTATTTTCAAATTTCATCACGCCTTATAACTGAATAAAAATATATATATATATATATATATATATATATATATATATATATATATATATATATATATATATATATATATGTCGAAATTGCTATATATATATATATATATATATATATATATATATATATATATATATATATATATATATATATATATATATATATATTTTCACATTATGAATTATGCCACATTTCCTTAGGTTTAATCTAAAAAATTTTATTCCTCTTTAAAACGTGTATGGAAGATCATTTGACTCTTGCCTAAAACTTTATACGAGAAATTATAAACGTTATCATAATTCCGAGATATATTAACATTCATAACTTTATTCCTCATCTCCGTAGACATGACAGAAAAAAATCCTGGCCGCATGACCATTGTATAAAATGTATTAATGTCGTGTGGATATCGGACGAATTTATACTTTACGAAGAGTCATTTCTGACTTTTCATTTGTAGTGGTAAATTTAAATTTAAAAAAAATTGATTAATTTTGTTACTATAAAAACCATCCTCTTCTGGGATAATTCAAAACTACCGAATGAGTATTCTTAGAAAACCGTTCAATATAGATTCAAAACACATAGTATACAGCTTCTACAAAAGAACTCTACATTAGCTGGGTCACATTCCTAATTGAATCTTAAATTCAGAAAACCATTCTGAGGATGAGAAAATTCCGTGTCAAAAAAAAAAAAAATCAGTAACAAGGGAAAATGAGGTAATACGTTGGATGAAATCAATTAAAAAGTAAGGAAGGTATTCATTTGAAAGGTTTTCACCCAAAATAGCATTGATCGACTAGAAACGAAAGAACTGCTTGGAAAAATGGGGATAAAACGGATATTATTTTTATATGTATAACAAGGGCATTGAAGTGGCAACTTGATCTTGATGAAAAAAAAAAAAAAATATATATATATATATATATATATATATATATATATATATATATATATATATATATATATATATATTCGCAGTATGACGTATCGGGTGATATTGTTATCCATATTCTCCAAGGTAAAGTCACGCCGAAAGAAAACTAATCTTTTACAAGAAAATTATTTAGGAAATGAGTATAAATAACATGTTACTCGGAAAAAATGTATACATACATCTACTTAGGTATGGAATCTACAAATATTAATTGGTTCATCATTCACACAATTTTATTGTTCACGATGGCTGTATAAAAAAAAGAAAGGCAGGTTGCAGGAGCGTCTACCTGAAATACTGTAGGTCGAGTAGAGATTAACTCAATTTCTATTGTTTTTCATTTTTTAATCGAGTCCATGAACAAAAAAAAAAAGTGCCAATTTGAACTAGCCACGGCTGATTGCATTCGCTTTCGATGTAGTAAAAAACTTTTTAATTGGAGTGATAGCTGTGTTAGCGTCTCTTATGTCGAAATTGCTAAATGTGCATTTTCCATAAATGTACTCAAAATTGATTGCTGATCAACCCCATTTCTTTTCAAAAGTCAGAACGCTTTTCTGTGGACAAAAAAATCATATTTAGGAAAAGAGGGTAACAAGAAATCAATTGACGAGTAAAGAAAGCTTCCATCTAAAGGTGTTTAAGAACAATGTGTTAGTCACCTTCTGAATATAGACGACCAAAAAGCATTTTTACGCACTATTAATAACCGTATACTACACCATATGCTACATTTCATTAGGATAAATCAAAACTGTGATTATTCTTCATCTACGTAGACATATAGTGAATGACAGCTCCAAAAAAAAAAAAAAAAAGCAGTTCGAAGGACACTGAATGAACTCCATTAATGTCATCTAGAGCGTGGTTGTATTCTTTAGGAAGAAGTTAATATCTGATTTTTTCATTTGTTATAATTTCAGATATAAAATAAAAAGGTCAAGTTGTTTCGTTACGACGAAATCATTTCCATCATAAATGAGGGCGAAAACAATCAATATATATATCTTTCACAAAGGTACCATACATTTCCTGGGAAACACTACAATAATATCTAAAATTCATAAAACTTTTTCGATGGAAAAGAAAAAAATAGTAACAAGGCCAGACGACGTATTTCGTAAGAAGAAATTGATTCACAAGTAAAGAAGGCTATTGTTTGAAGGTTTTTAAGCTAAAATACAATTTTTCGAATACAAACTTAAAAACTGTTTATAAAAATTCATAAAACGGATATTATTTTTATCTGTATAACTGGGGTTTTAAAGTGGCATTTTGAGCCTCTGATCAAAAAAAAAAAAAAAAAATGAATATTTTCGCATTGCTATGATTCGTGAGATATTATTATTAATATTTTCAAGGTAAAATCACTCTGAAAAGAAATCTTTTACAAGAAGATTGTTTAATAATTGATTATATGTAATGTTATTCGGAAAAATATATGCATATCTGTACTGAGATATACGATTGACAAACTTTTACTTATCATGATTAAAAAAAAAAAAAAAATGGAGGATGTAGGAGCATCGACCTGATCTGCTGTTGGCTATGTTGAGATTTTCTAGATTTTTATTTTTTGATTGAGCAGTGCCACTTAAGAACTAGATACTTTTGATGTAGTTCAAAACTATTTAATTGAGGTGGTGGCTGTGTAAGTATATTTTCGGCCTAGATCGCTAAATATGCATTTTCCACAAACCGATTGCCAAAAACTCCCAATTATTTCCATGACTCAGAAGATATTTCTTGGGTTGAAAAAAATAATTTTTGGGAAAAATACAGTATAAAGAGAAATCGATTGACGCGTAAAGAGAGCTTCCATTTGATTTTTCAAGAACAATAAGTTTGAACTGCTGTTAGTCACTGAAACAACGAGAAGCACTTTATTTTATGGAGACTCCCCACTGAATATAAAAAACATAAAAAGCATATTACCACCTTATGAATGATCGTGTTACACTATATGCTACATTTCACTAGGTAAAATCTCTCAAAAATGTAATTATACGTAAGAAGATATATTGTTGAGAATTTGACAATAATCTAAAATTTTATACGAGAAGGTATAAACATCATCCCAATACCGATATATATAGTTAATTACCATTTATAACTATATTCCTCATCTCGATAGACATATAGTTCATGACAGCTACAAAACAATGCAGGTTGAAGAACAACTGAATGAAGCGTATGAATGCCGTTTTGAGATTGAATTTTTACATTAGGAAGAGGGTTGTTTCTGATTTTTCTTGTGTTTGTCGTTTCAGATAAAAGAAAATGTCGAGTTGCTTTGCTACGATACAGTCAAACTCATCATGTGGGGAGGTGGTGGCTCAATCGGTAGAGAGGTGGCTTGCAGTCCTGCCGGACCCGAGTTCAAATCTCGGCTGGGGCAGTTAACAGTTTAAGGATTTGAATTTGTTAAAAGTAGACTTTACTGATCTACTAGAAGACCCGCCGACATGTAAAAATACCCCCGCTAATACCAATACACCAGTCCTGTATGAGACAGCCTTAGCATGTATTCAGTATGGACGGTGAGTGTTACCGCCGATGATGACATGTGGAGGTGTATGTATGTAGAAGGACTACTTGGCCTTGGGAGCAAGCTGTGAAACCTATGCCCAGAGTGGGAAAAAAAAAAAATCCTAAAAACTGCATAATTGAGGGCTAAAACACAAGAGATGTAGCTTCCACAAATGTACTTAATTTATGTGGGAGACACCCAATTACGTTGTAAATTCAGGATACCTTTGTGACGGTGAGAAAACTCAGTCTCGGAAAGAAAAATGTCAGTGACAAGGTCAAATGAGGCAATACGCACGATGAAATTGATACAAAAATAAAGAAGGCTCTCATTTGAGGGTTTTTAAGCCCAAAGAGTGTAGTTTGAATAGACAAGCAAAAACAAATCGAAGGATCAGAGATAAAACGGAAATTATTATTAACTGTATACGGGATATTTACAGTGCCTACTAATCAAATATATAAAAATGAAATATTTTTGCATTGTTACGGTTCGTGTGATATTATTATCCATATTTTTCGAAATAAAATACGGCTATAAGTCTTTTACATGAAAATTGTTTAAGGAATTGATTATCAGTAATATGATATTCGGAAAAAATATATACATATCTGTACTGAGATATACAATTTACAAACATTACTTGTTTATCATACACACATTTTTACTTATCATGAATCTAAAAGAAATGAAGAATGCAGGAGCATCGACCGCATCTGCTGTCGGCCGTGTTGAGGTTTGCTAGATGTTTAATTTTCGAATAGTCTGTTTTCTTTTTTTTTTTTAATCTTCGCTGTGACTTCAACGATAGAAAGCAGTGCTAATTGTGAACTTGACACGGCTGATTGCATTCACTTTTGAGGTAGTTCAAAAATATTTATTTCGAGTGATGGCTGTGTAAACTTATTTCTGGTCGAAATGTACTCAAAATTGCTAAACAGAACATCATTTTCAAAGATCAGAAGACATTTCTGGGGATGGAATTATTCACATTTAGGGAATATACAGGATAACGAGGAATCTATTGACACAATGTGACGTGGGATTTGTGGTGTTAAAGAACAAAAGTTTTTAAGTGATATGCTAGTCTCCGAGAGAAGAGAAAAACATCGAATCAATATTCTTTTTTTATCTACAGTAGAAGGACATTCAAATTTCATCGAGTCGTCTTTCTGAATGATATATATATATATATATATATATATATATATATATATATATATATATATATATATATATATATATATATATATATATATATATATATTGTTACGGAACAGAGAAAGATGATGTACACTTTAAGAGAGAATACAAAAAATCACTACTGTCCCGTAAAGTTCCAGGTTCAAAACAACAGAGTTAGGTAAAATTACAAGTTAAAGTTTAATGCGCAAATTAACAAAAAAGCATTCAGTACTCATATGGATAATGTAATGGCAAAAAAAAGGTTAAACATATGGTTAACTGCAATAGTCTCTATTAACACGAAATTAGTGAGTAAAACTATCTAAGTCAGCCCTGATAAAATGAAAATACCAGATAATACTCAGTGAATGCAAGATATATTATTACATATACAAAATATTATTAATAATTGGCTGACATAAAACCTAACATTAATCACAAAAACCTTACTAGGCCTAAGAATTAACACCTTATGCTACACAGTACAAGAAAAAAATGTAATAACACTCATACTCAAATTACACAGCAGTTAGGTGGCTGGAGACTTCCTGAGCACTCACAATAATAACAACTGTACAGGGGAGGACAGAGATGTGAGCAAAATGAGGAGTAGATCTAAGTGGCAACCAATGTAGAGACTGAGCTCACTATATAGGGGCCGGCAGAGATTGATACAACTTGCAAGAAGGACGCGCAAATGAAGCCAGAGGGGACAAAGAGTTGACAATCCCGCTCTGAACAACAGAAAGAACGATTTACTCTACTATAAGGGGGGACTGAGGTAGAACACGCTCGTGATCAAACATGCAGCATACTGTACGTTAGAATTACACAAAGGATGATGAAATCATAGGCTATGTAACACCTCCCCACAAAGAAAAAAGAAATTTATAAAGGAAATTTCTTATTACTCTAAAACAATCTGTCTAAAGTCTAGATAAGCAATCTGCAATAACATTTTCTTTCCCCTTGACATGTTGTATGTCTAATGAATACTCCTGAAGAAGTAGACTCCATCTTGTCAATCTCAGATTTTTATCTTTAAATTTACTAAGGAATTTCAGTGGGTTATGATCGCTATAAATGACTATGGGGTCAAAACCAGAACACAAACAAAATGAAAAATGCTGTAAACCCAAAATCAAGGCCAAAAGCTCTTTCTCAATAGTTGAGTAGTTCTTTTGAGGTGGAGTGAACTTCTTACTGTAATAAGATACAGGATGTTCAATACCCTGATCATCCTCTTGCAGCAAAACAGCCCCAGCTCCTGTTTCATTTGCGTCAACAGCCATCTTAAAAGACAGCAAAATTTGGAGTAGCGAGCACTGGCTGACAATAGGATAGCTTTAAGTTTGCTGAAAGAGGATTCACAGTTATCGGTCCAGACAAATTTAACTCCCTTTTTCAGTAGGTCTGTAAGTGGTGATAAAAGAATTGAAAAGTTAAGAACAAATCTCCTGTAATAACCTACCATTCCCAAAAATCTTTGTAGCTTTTTCCTACTTTTAGGTCTGGGAAGATCACTTATAACCTGAACCTTAGCTGCTGGTGGTGCAACATGTCCATCACCAATTACATACCCAAGGTACTGAACTTTAGCTTGACCAAACTCACACTTTGATAAATTAGCTACAAGGTTAGCCTGAACCACACGCTCAAGAAATTTACTGACATGGCATAGGTGATCTTTCCAGTTGTCACTGAAGATTAATATATCAATATAAACAACACACCCTGCCAAACCCTCTGTTACAACATTCATGAGCTTCTGAAATATGGCTGGTGCATTCTTCATACGATATGGCATTACAGAACATTAAAAGTATTTCCTAGTGTTACAAAACGAGATCTCCCTAGCACGTTCAGAATCCCTTTAACAAATCAAACTTACTTATGTACCTAGCCTTTCCGATCTTGTCTATGCAATCTTCCACGCGAGGGAGAGGGTAAGTGTCTGTTTTGGTTATCTGATTAACACGTCTGTAGTCGATGCAAAGCCGCTGTGACCCACCTAGCTTAGGGACTAGAGTGACAGGAGAACTCCACTCGCTCTGACAGGGCTCAATCATCTTGTGGTCCAACAGGTAGCCAAGCTCCTTCTGGATGAGAGGAACTTTCACTGGGTTCACACGGTAAGGAGGCAGTTTAATTGGCTTTGCGTCTCCAACATCGACATCATGCATCAACACAGTGGTTCTTCCTGGAGTGGCACGGAACACTTGCGAGTAGTCCTGCAGTAATGCCTTTCCTCGGGAGCTAGATGAGAAAGATTAGTCCGGAGATCATGATATCAGGATTCTTCCCCAAGCTATCACTCAGGCTCATACTGCATGGGAGAGCTTCACTTGCAGACTCGGGTGGAACAGCTACAGTGCAGACTGGATTATTTTCGTCCCGCCTGTGATATAACTAGCATGTTGATGTGAAAAAGTTGCTCGTTCTTTCTACGATCTGGTGTGGCGATGACATAGTTGACATCACTGAGTTTCTTCTCCACGAAATAAGGACCACTAAACTTAGCTTGAAGAGGTTGCCCATGCACCGGTAGCAGAATCAAAACCTGATCTTCTGGCTGAAAGTGGCGCAACCTGGACTTCTTATCATACCAAGTCTTCATCTTCTGAGCAGCTCCTAAATTCTCTCTCGCCAGCTGTAAAGCAATGGACAGCCGTTCTTTGAACTTCATCACACTCCAGCAGGTTGACGTCATCTTCCTCCGACAGCCAGCACTTCTTGAGTAGCTTAAGGAGTCCTCTTACTTCATGGCCAAATAGTAGTTCAAAATGTGAGAAGCCCAGTGATACATTTGGAGATTCTCTTGCGGCAAAAACAACGAATGGAAGACCTTTATCCCAGTCTTTTTGATGTTCCAATCAGTATTTCTTGAGCATCGATTTGAGTGTTTGATGATATCTCTCCAACGCTCCTTGCGTCTGGGGATGGTAAGCTGCAAACGTGATCTGGGTGATGCCCAACTCTTTAAGAGACTGCTTGAAAACATTTGACATGAAATTACTTCCCCGGTCTGACTGTACCTCCTTGGGCAGACCAAACTTTGTGAAGAACCCTAGCATTTCCTTAACCACGTTCTTTGCTGAGATATTTCTAAGTGGAATGGCTTCAGGATAACGAGTAGCCATATCAATCAGGGTCAACACATAAGAAAATCCTGAAGAAGTCTTAGGAAGAGGGCCCACAATATCCACCAACACACGGGTGAATGGCGCCTCAAAAGGAGGAATGGGAACTAGAGGTGAAACCTTTTCGGTCTGATTACACTTCCCCACAACTTGACAGGTGTGACAAGACTTACAATACCAGGAAACATCCCTGAAGATACCTGGCCAGTAGAAGTGTTTCAAAATGCGTGCCACAGTCTTCCTCACTCCAAGGTGTACTACCAAACTGGAATCATGAGCCACTCTAATGATATCCTGCCTACAAACACGAGGGATGACAACTTGATGTACAACCTCCCATTCACAGTCGGCTGATGCTGTTGGGGGTCTCCACTTCCTCATAAGTACTCCTGACTTTATATAATAACAAGTAGAAGCACCGGCTGACTCTTCCTCACTGCAAGCAGAGTTAGCTAGACCTTTCAACTCAGGGTCAGCAACCTGCAACTCAACCAACTCTTGACGAGACAAAGTATCAACACTACGGGGTACTGCCTCATCTGGTGAGTGGTCCAAATTAGCAAGAAAAGTGTCAGCTAGGATAACATCATCATCATTATCCTCCAAGTCACCAGTAACTTTAGACTTAGCCCTAGAGACAGCACATGCAGGGAACACCTCAGGGACATCACAATCCTGGGACGCAGCCACTGGCTCACTAGACAACTGAGGAGCTGGACACACTTGACTTCCACCAATATCATTTCCAAGAAAGTTACACCTGACATTGGGAGTGTCTCAACCAACCCAACCATAATGGAACCATTAACAAAACCAGACTAAATTCACTCTGCACAGAGGGACAGAGAAGTAATTATTCCCTACACCTTGTAAGATTACAGTTTCATCACAGGAATTAACATTAGAGCCTAGAACACTGGTCAGCATAAGGGATTGGCAAGCACCTGTATCACGATATATTTTAACTGATTTCCTGTCATTACTGTCCAGAGGACTGACAAAACCATCAGACAGGAAATTAGCACATGAACTCTTAAGAGTGTCACCCACGTTACTGCTCAAAAGAGGAACTCCTTCATGAGAATTTAATTTATCTCTCAAAGCAGGTTCAGTTAACTCAGTTAAAGAATTCTGGGTACTCTGAAGGGTGGACACTAGACCAATTGACTGAATATTTAGAGACTCCTTTTTGTTCACATCACGCTGTCTCCTGAAACATTTCTCTGTAGTATGACCAAGCTTACTACAATAAGTACATTTACTTTTCTGAAATCTAGAGGTGAAGTTGGTATTTACTTCCTAAGAAACATCATCTTTATTCTCTTTCTCTTTCCTGTTACCTGTACTCTGAGTAGAGGCAACGTACTTACTCTCAGCTTTCCCTTTTTCTTTAGAATATCTGTTGAGTGAGAACATATTCATCAGCTAAAACTGCAGCATCAGACAAATTATATATTCTTTTCTCATCAAGATATAGGCTTACATCTTTATAAATAAACCTCTTGAAGTCCTCCAGCAAAATCATCTGCTTTAATTTGTCAAAATCAGAATCCACATTCTTAGAATTTAACCACCGCTCTAACAGATCTTTGATTTTTGCATACTCAACATGGGATTGCTTATCTTGTTTATAAGTTGTCCTAAATTTTATTCTATAGGCTTCAGGAACAAGCTCATAGGCCTTAAGAATTAAGCTCTTAACTACATCATAATTATCAGATTGATCCTGAGGCAAAGATGCATAAGTTACTTGAGCTTTACCGGTGAGAACAGTTTGAAGGAGTACTGGCCAATACTTTTTGGTCCAATTAAAACCTGTAGCTACCCTCTCAAACAACTGAAAATACTTTGTTAAATCAGATTCATTAATAGGAGGGACAAGTTTAACATTTTTAGCCACATCAAAATCATCAGAGCTAGATGATCCAGTTCCACCTTGTTTCATGCGATACTCATGGTCTGCCTGAATCCTAGCAATTTCAATTTGTGCCTCCTTAGCACGTGCCTGAAACTCAGCCTCCTTAGCATTTGTCTGAAATTCAGCCTCCTTAACACTAGCCTCCTGTAGGGCTAGCTGCAACTTGGCTAATTCAATCTGCGTTTGCTCATTTCGAGGAGTTACATTAAACAAGCTTTCATTAATCATGTCAACAATTTGATCTTTAGAATGATGAGAACGAACAGCAATTCCCAATTGCTGAGCAACAAGCTTTAGTTCATTCTTTGTTCTGTTTTCTACATCACACATTGTTTGCACATTTGACAAAAAATCTTTGGCTTCATCAAGCATAGTAATAGTAGACAGTTCCAGGTTCAAAACAAAAGAGGTAAAATTACAAGTTAAAGTTTAATGCTCAAACTAACAAAAAAGCATTCAGAACTCATAAGGATAATGTAATGGCAAAAAACAGGTTAAATATATGATTAACTGCAATAGCCTCTATTAACTCGAAATTAGTCAGAGTAAATTTATCTAAGAGCCCTGATAAAATGAAAATACTAGGTAATAGTGAATGCAAGATATATTATTACAGATACAAATTATTATTAATAATTGGCTGACATAAAACCTTACATTAATCACAAAAACCTTACTAGGCCTAAGAATTAACACCTTATGATATATTATTACAGATACAAAATATTATTAATAATTGGCTGACATAAAACCTTACATTAATCACAAAAACCTTACTAGGCCTAAGAATTAACACCTTATGCTACACACTACAAGAAAAAAATGTAATAACACTCATACTCAAATTACACAGCAGTTAGATGGCTGGAGACTTCCTGAGCACTCACAATAATAACAACTGTACAGGGGAGGACAGAGATGTGAGCAAAATGAGGAGTAGATCTAAGTGGCAACCAATGTAGAGACTGAGCTCACTATATAGGGGCCGGCAGAGCTTGATACAACTTGCAAGAAGGACGCGCAAATGAAGCCAGAGGGGACAAAGAGTTGACAATCCCGCTCTGAACAACAGAAAGAACGACTTACTCTACCATAAGGAAGGACGAGGGGAGTGAGGTAGAACAGGCTCGTTATCAAACATGCAGCATACTGTACGTTAGAATTACACAAATCATAGGCTATGTAGCAATATATATATATATTAATCTTAATGTTGAAATATATATATATATATATATATATATATATATATATATATATATATATATATATATATATATATATATATATATATATATATATATATATATATTTCAACATTAAGATTAATCGTGATACACTATGTGCCACATTTCCTTAGGTAAAATCTCTCAAAACTTTTTTACCTCCTTACATGGAAAATTGAAGAACATTTGACTCTTACCTAAAAATCTATACGAGAAATTATAAACGTTTTCGTAATTCCGAATTATATAATTAATTACCTCATCTCCGTAGACATGACAGATACAAAAAACTGCTGGCCGAATGACCACTATAAAATGTATTAATGTCGTCTGGATATTGGTTCCGAAGAGAGTAATTTCTGACTTTTTTATTTGTAGTGGAAATTTTAGCTTAAAAAAAAAAAGTAATGGATTAGTTTTGTTACTGTAAAAACCATTCGTTTGTGATAATTCAAAGCTACTATATGAGTGATCCTAGAAACCCGCTCAATTTTGTCTCAAAACAGTATGCTGCCTCTATAAAAGAATTCTACATTAGCGTGGTTACATTCCTAATTGTATCTGAAATTCAGAAAACCTTTCTGATGGAGAGAAAATTCCGTTTTGAAAAAAAAAAAATCATTAACAATGAAAAATAAACTATTGCGTGGGATGAAATCGATTCGAAAATAAAGAAGTCATTCCTGCGAGGGGTTTTCAGCCGAAATAGGTTTGATCGACTAGAAACGTAAAAACTGCTTGGAGAAATAAAGCTAAACGGATATTATATTTATCTGCATAAATAGCGCTTTCTTGTGGCAACTTGATGAACCTGATGAAATATTATATATATATATATATATATATATATATATATATATATATATATATATATATATATATATATATATATATATATATATATATATATATATATATATATATATATATATATATATTCACAGTATGACGTTGCGTTTCACATTCTTATTCATATTGTCCAAGGTAAAATCACTCCGAAAGAAAAGAAATCTTTTACAAGAAAAATAGCTAGTAATTGATTATAAATATTTTGTTACTCGGAAGAAATGTATACATAGCTCAAAATCGATATAGAATTTACAAATATTATTTGGTTCATCATCCAAGCAGTTTCATTGTTCACTATGGGTGTAAAAAAAAAAAAAAAAAAGAGGTTGCCGGAGTGTCGTCCCGAAATGATGTAGGTCGAGTTGACAAACTGGATTTTTAAACATCGAATATTCTATTGTCTTTGTTTTTTAATCTTCGCCGTGACTTCAACGAAAAAAGTGCCAATTTGAGCTATCAACGACTGATAGCATTCGCAATTGAGATAGTTCATATATGTTTAACTGGAGTGATGGCTTTGTAAGCGTCTTTTTGATCGAAAATTGCTAAATATGCATTTTTCATAAATGTACTCAAAATTCAGTGCTAAGCAGTCACAATTCTTTTCAAAAGTCAGAAGACATTTCTGTGAGCGAGAAAATCTTATTTAGGAAAAACGTAGCATAACAAGAAATCGATTGACGTGTAAAGAGACCTCTCATTTGAAGTGTTTAAGAAGAATAAGTTTGAACTGATGTGTTAGTCACCGAAACAATGAGAAACAGAGTACCACTTTACAATTTCATCGAGACTCCTGACTGAACATTACATAAATAGGAGTATATTTCCACATTATGAATAATCGTGTAACACCCTATGCTACATTTCCTTAGGTAAAATCTCTCAGAAATGGAAAATTCGTACGAAGGAATACTGGGGATCATTTGACTCACCTAAAATTTTAAACTAGAATGTATAAACATTATCGCAATATCGATATATATAAATAATATATATAACTTTATTCCTCATCTCCTTTGACAGAAAAAAAAAAAAAAAATGCAGTTTGTCATCTGGAGCTTGGGTGTATTCTACTTTATCATATCTGATTTTATTCATTTGTTGTCATAATTTCATATTAAAAATAAAAATGGGTCAAGTTGTTTCGTTACGATAAAAGCCTTATCATCAGGGATAATTAAAAGTTACTATCGTGATCTTAAAAACAGCGTAATTCAGGGCGAAAACATTCAATGTGTACCTTTCACAGTGATATCTGAAATTCATAAAACTTTCCCGATGGTGAGAAAATTCCACCTGGGAAAGAAAGAAATTAGTAACATGGCCAGACAAGGTAATAAGTAAGACGAAATAGATTCACAAGTAAAGAAGGCTATTATTTGAGTGTTTTTAAGCCAAAAGAGCTTTCTTCGAATAGAACCGTAAAAACTTCTTGGAAAAATATAGATAAAAGGAATTTTATTTTTAGCTGTATAAATATGGTTTCAACTTGGCTTTTGGAGCCCCCTAATCAAATATTAAAAATATTAAATATTTTCGCATTGCTACGATTCGTGTGATATCTTTATTTTCCAAGGTAAAATCACTCCGAAAGAAACAAATCTTTTACAAGATTGTTTAAAAATTGATTATCAGTAATATGTTAATCGGAAAAAATATATACATATCTGTACTGAGATACACAATTTACAAGCATTACATGATTCATCCATTACGCAGTTTTACTTATGATGAATCTAGAAAAAAACATAAAGGATGAAGAGGCATTGACCGGCCGGATGCACTAACGCTGTTGCAGTCCCTTAACTCGCTACGGTTCGGTGAAAAGGGTGCGGCGACGGATGTTGGCATGCACTAAACACTTTCGGAAACCTTACGATAGCCGGAGTTACGATCGCCGCAAAAGGTGGGCCCGACCACCTTTAACGTCTCCCGTATCTTTCAGCCACCCGGAAGTATTTCACTTTACTGAGTAGTTTATAGAGGTGCTGTACAACAATATACAGTGCGCTGAATTGTACATTAGTGTAAATTAGTGATTTCTGTATTAGTGTTCATTAGTGTTCTACTGTATTATATGCTTATCATTTTTGTGTAGTGTTATTAATTACTGTTTTACAGCTTTAGGTTGGTAGAAAATTAGTGTGCTTTAATGTAGTGTATAGTAGCGTACAGCAATGTTAGTGTGAAATAATGTAAGGTTTAGTGCTGTAGAGTAGTATATGTTCTGTTGTGAAGAACTGTACACCGACAGGGCAAGATCCTCTAGAAGAATAGCCTAATAGGTCAAGCCCCTTAGAACAAAATTCCCTATCAAATACATTTTCAAGATAGGTTAGATTAGGTTAGATTAATTTAAAAACAAGGTTTGGTTATGTTTGGTTAGGTAAATTTTTGTTGGGTTAGGTTTGTTTATTTGTGGATTGCATTATTGTAAGGTTAGCTGGTTAGGTTAGTTTATGAATTAGGTTATTTTAGGTTGGTTTAAATGTTGGTTAGATTAGGTTTATTTTTTTGTTAGGTAAGGTTTGGTTATTTTTGGGTTGAGTAACGGTAAGGTTAGCATTGTTAAACCTAGGTTTGGCTAATTTAAGGTTAGGTGAGTGTTTGGTGATTAAGTTTGTTTAAGAATTAGGTTAAGCTTTGGTTACTTTTAGCTTAGACTTGATTATTTGTAATTTAGGTCATTTAAGTTAGAATAGTTTATTACTGGATTGGGGTAGGTTAAAATTAGCTTGATTCATTAGGTTAGACTAAAGTTTAGGGTTGAATTAGCATATAGTTGGGTGAGGAGGGCAGGGGAAATTTAACATGTCAAGAGGGCAATTTATTAAAAAAAAAAAAAAAAAATGGTCATAAAAGCTTATTGTTGGTTAGATTTAATGGTTTTTGGCTTTTGATTTGTGCCTTCTAAGAGAAACAAGAAAATTTGGATCTTCACATAATTATGCCTACATAAAAGTAAAAAATCTTAATATAAACAGAATATGCAAAAAAATTTCGTAAAACCACTACATTCCATGCCATAAAAATTTAAGAATAACTCGAGTATATATTTATTCAAAACTTCCAAAGAGAGATGGAATCCTCTCTTGGGAGTTAGAAAGGAATTATTCAGTATTTTCTGGCAGATGTGAGAAATAACTGAGAACAGTATGTGAATCTCTGACCAAGGTTAAGGTTAAATGGATTTAGCTTGTTAGGTCAGGTAAAGATTATTATTATTCTTTGCTGGCTTAGGTTAGCAGAGGCTAGATAAATTTAGTTATGTCAGGTAAAGATTATTATTTTTTTTGGCTGGCTTAGGTTAGCTTGTTCTATGTGGTTCTTATTTTTATTCAGCTAAATTCTGTTAGGTTAGGTTATTTAGGTAGGTATGGCTAGGTTGTTGGTTAAGGTTGTTAGGTAAGGTCAAGTTGTTCGGCAAAGGTTTGGTTAGGTTAGGCTGGTTGGCTTAGCTTAGGCTGTTCAGTTACCTTAAGTCAGTTTACTGTAGGTTGTTAGGTCAGGATAGGTTACTGTTTTTCTAGGGTGCTTTATTCAACATAAAATGTCAGGTACTGTACTGTACAGTGTACAGCAGTGTCAATTTAGTTTTGAACATCGCACATTGTCGTAATAGTGTTGTACTGCCGAAACAATTCAGTCAGTACAGTATACTGAAGGTAATGTAATCGTACATTTTTTTTTAATAGTACTGTGCATTATGGCATGTTTTTATGCTGGTAATAATGTGAGCAATGCTTTCTGTTCACTGCATTTCCCAAACTGACAAACACCATATAATTCATTCAAGCTTGTCTTGTTTTGTTTTTGAGTTCGTGTCAGGTGAGAGTCAGTGTCACCAAACAAGATGATTGACTGAAGCGTCTAGGCAGAGAAGCATCTTGCGTTGTGATTGGCCAAAGCGACCATTAGGTGAACGGGGAAAACTTCCCCCAAACACAGCGAGTTTTTCCCCGCCCTTACCCTAACGGTCACCGTACGATCATGGGAGAAATGTTAGTACATAGCAAAACACCAACCATCGTACGGAGACCTTACGGGGACGCTTTACTGCATCCGCCCCCTGATCAGCTGTCTGCCGTGTTGATATTTTCTACAGTAGACATATTTTTCGATTAGTCGTTTTTTTTTTTCTTATTTTGACTTCAACAATAAAATGCAGTGCCAATTGGGAACTAGTTACGATTGTAAGCATTCGCTTTTGATGTAGGGTAAAATTTTTAATTGGGTTGATGGCTGTGTAAACATGGTTTTGGCCGAAATCGCTAAATATGCATTTTCCAGAAATGTACTCATAATTGATTGCTAAAATCACACTATTTCCAAGATTCTGGAGACATCTGAGGTTAATAAAATCATATTTAGGAAAAATACATTACAATAGGAAATCGATTGACCCGTAGAGATGTGGCATTTGAGGTGTTTTAGAACAAAAAGTTTTAATTGATGTAGGGGTCTCCGAGGCAAGCGAGAAACTTCGAATCGATATTCTTTTTTAACTGCAGTAGAAGCACTTTCAAATTTCATCGAGACCTTATATTTCCATATTATGATTAATCGTGTTACACCATATGCCATGTTTCCTTAGGTAAAATCTCTCAAAACTTTGATACCTTGTGACAAGGAATATTGAAGAATATTTGACTCCTACCTAAAAATTTATACGAAAAAGTATAAACGTTATCCTAATATCAACATATATAATCAATAACCTTTTATAACTTTTTCCACCATCTCTGTAGATATGATAGATTAAAAAAAAAAAAATGATAGCCGAATGATCATTGTATAAAATGTATTAATGTCGTCTGGATATTGGTTGGGTTTTTATGTTACGAAGTGTCATTTCTCACATTTTTCATTTGTAGTGGAAAAAAAAAATTAATTTTGTTGCTGTAAAAACCATCCACATCAGGAATATTTCAGAGCTACTACTGGTATATTTGAGTGAATATAGATTCAAAACACATAGTATGCAGATTCTACAGCGGAACTCTAAATTAGCGTGTTCAAACTCCTAATTGTAATTGAAAGTCAGGGAACCTTCCGGAAGTTGAGAAAAGTGCGTCTCGGAAAAAAAAAAAATCAGTTACAAGGAAAAATGAGGAGGTAATTAGTAGGATGAAATCGACTCAAAAGCAAAGAAGGCGATCATATGAGAGGTTTTCAGCCTAAATAGGCTTGCTCCACTAAAAACGTAAAAACTGCATGGAGAAATACTGATAAAACGGATATTATTTTTATCTGCATAATTAGTGCTTTAAAGTGGAAACTTGATCCTTCTGTTAAAATATTATAAAAAAAAAAAAAATCGCAATATGAGGTTGCGTGTGATATTGTTACCTATTTTGTCCATGGTAACATCACTCCGAAAGAAAACAAGCCTTTTACAAGAAAATTGTTTAGGAATTGATTATTAATAATATATTACTCGGAAAAATTTGACATTGCTCTACCTAGATAAAGAATTTCCAAATATTACTTGGTTCATCATACAAGCAGTTTTATTGCTGATGGTAAATATTTGTAAACCGGAGCATCGACCTGAAATCCTGTAGGTCGAGTTGAGATTAACTGGATTTTTAATTTTCTATTAGTCTATTGCTTTTCTTTTAATCTTAGCCATGACAAACGAAAATGCAGTGCCAATTTGAACTAGCTACGGCCTGACATCATTAGCTTTTTAGGTGGTTCAAAACTGTTTAATTGGACTGATGGCTGTGTAAGCTCCTTTTGGTCGAAATTCTTGAATATGTATTCCCCATAAATGTACTCAAAATTGATTGCTAAACACTACTAATTCTTTTCAAAACACAGAAAACATTTCTGTGGGCGAGAAAATCATATTTAAGAAAAACAGTATAAAAAGAAATCGATTGACGCGTCAACAGAGCTTCCATCTTAGGTGTTTAAGAAGAATAAGTTTGAACGGATGAATTAGTCACCGAAACATCGAGAAACTTCGAGTGAATATTCTTCTTTTCTGTAGTACATGCACTTTATAATTTCATCGAGACTCCTGACTGAACATAACAAAAAGAAAAGCATATTTCCAGATTATGAATAATCGTGTTGCACCATATGCTACATTTCTCTCCATACGGTGATAATTAGTAAGATGGAATACTGAGGATCATTTGAGTCTTACCTAAAAACTTAAACGAGAAAGTACAAACATTATCGGAATATCGACATATATAATTAATATATATATAAGTTTATTCCTCATCTCCGTAGACATAAGGTCAGTTACAAAAAAAAAAAAAAATAGCTCGAATGACTCTGAATGATCTCAATTGATGTTATCAGGAGCTTGGTTGCATTCTACTTTAAGAAGGTCATATCTGATTTTTGTGATAATTAAAAATTTAAAAAGAAAGGTCAAGCTGTTTCGTTACGATAAAAGCATTATCATAAGGGAAAATTAAAAAATATTATACTATAGTGATCTTAAAATCCGCCGTCATTGAGGGGGAACACATTCAATGCATAGCTTTCACAAATGTACTCTATATCTGCTGGGAAACTCTCTAATTATATTTATAATTCATAAAACCATTCCGATGGTGAGAAAATTCCGTCTGGGATAGAAAATAAATAGTAACAAGGCCAGACAAGGTAATACGTAAGATGAAATAGATTATCAAGTAAAGAATGCTATTATTTTATGGTTTTTAAGCCAAGAGAGCTTTCTTCGAATAGAAACGTAAAAACTGCTTAAAAATATAGAGATAAAACGAATATTATTTTTATCTGAATAAATCTGGTTATAAAGTGGCATTTTGAGCCTCCTAATAAAAATATTTTAAAATTTTAATATTTTCGCATTGCTACGATCGTGATATTATAATTTTTTTTTTCCAAGGTAAAATCACTCCGAAAAGAAACAAATCTTTTACACGAAGATTAACAGCAATATGATATTCGTAAAAATATATGCATATCTATAACGAGATATACAATTTACAAACATTACATGGTTCATCCAATATGCAGTTTTACTTTAATAACGAATAAAAAAAAAAAAATGGTCTGCTGTCGGCAGTGTTGAGATTTTCTAGATTTTTATTTTTCGATTACTTTACTGTCTTTTTTTCTTTTTAATATTAGGGGCGGCTTCAACGATAAAAAGCAGTGCCAAATTGCAACTAGTTATTGCTGAAAGAATTCGCTTTTGAGGTATTTCAAAAATTTTTAATTGGGGTGATGGTTGTGTAATGTTTTTTGCCGAAATCACTAAATATGCAGTTTCCACAAATCTACCCAAATTGATGGCTAAACACATTATTTCTAAAGATCAGAGCACATTTCTGAGGATGAAAAAAAAAACAACAAGAAATTGATTGGCACGTAAAGTGGCGTGGCATTTGAGGTCTTTCAGAACAAAAAGTTTTAGGTGCTGTGGGGGTCTACGAGAGAGGAGAGAAACATCGAATCGATATTATTTTTTATCTGCAGTAGAAGCACTTTCAATTTTATCGAGCCGTCTTAATGAATGAAAAAAAACATATATATATATATATATATATATATATATATATATATATATATATATATATATATATATATATATATATATATATATATATATATATATATATATATATTGTTACGGAACAGACAAAGATAATGTACACTTTAAGTGAGAATACTAAAAATCACTACTGTCCCAAAAAGTTCCAGGTTCAAAACAAAAGAGTTAGGTAAAATTATAAGTTAAAGGTTAATGCTTAAACTAACAACAAAACATTCAGGACTCATAAGGATAATGTAATGGCAAAAAACAGGTTAAATATATGGTTAACTGCAATAGCCTCTAACACGAAATTAGCAAGTGTAAATTTATCTGTCAATGAATTACAAAAACTTTACTAGGCCTAAGAATTAATACCCCATGATACACAGTACAAGAAAAAATGCAATAACACCCACACTCAAATTACACAGCTGCCAGATGGTTGGAGACCTCCCGAGCACTCACAATAATAACAACTGTACAGGGGAGGACAGAGATGTGAGCAAAATGAGGAGTAGATTTAAGTGGCAATTAATGTAGAGACTGAGCTCATTATATAGGGGCCGGCAGAGCTTGATACAACTTGTAAGAATGACGCGCAAATGTAGCCAGAGGGGACAAAGAGTTGACACTCCTGCTCTGAACAACAGAAAGAACGACTTTACTATAAGGGAGGAGGGGGGAGTGAGGTAGAACACGCTCGTGATCAAACATGCAGCATACTGTACGTTAGAATTACACAAAGAATGATGAAATCATAGGCTATGTAACACCTCCCCACAAAAAAAAAAGAAATTTACAAAGGAAATTTCTTATTACTCTAAAACAATCTGTCTAAAGTCTAGATAAGCTATCTGCAATAACATTTTCTTTCCCCTTGATATGTATGTCTAATGAATACTCCTGAAGAAGTAGACTCCATCTTGTCAATCTCTGATTTTTATCTTTAAACTTACTAAGGAATTTCAGTGGGTTATGATCGGTATAAATGACTATGGGGTCAAAACCAGAACACAAAATGAAAAATGCTGTAAACAAAAAATCAAGACCAAAAGCTCTTTCTCAATAGCTGAGTAGTTCTTTTGAGGTGGAGTGAGCTTCTTACTGTAATAAGATACAGGATTTTCAATACCCTGATCATCCTCTTGCAGCAAAACAGCCCCAGCTCCTGTATCACTTGCATCAACAGCCATCTTAAAAGGCTTGGCAAAATTTGGAGTAGCGAGCACTGGGTGACTTAATAGGATAGCTTTAAGTTTGCTGAAAGAGGATTCACAGTTATCGCTCCAGACAAATTTAACTCCCTTTTTCAGTAGGTCTGTAAGTGGTGATACAAGAATTGAAAAGTTAAGAACAAATCTCCTGTAATAACCTACCATTCCCAAAAATCTTTGTAGCTCTTTCCTACTTTTAGGTCTGGGAAGATCACTTATAACCTGAACCTTAGCTGCTGGTGGTGCAACATGTCCATCACCAATTACGTACCCAAGGTACTGAACTTTAGCTTGACCAAACTCACACTTTGATAAACTAGCTACAAGATTAGCCTGAACCAAACGCTAAAGAAATTTACTGACATGGCATAGGTGATCTTTCCAGTTGTCACTGAAGATTAATACATCATCAATATAAACAACATACCCTGCCAAACCCTCTGTTACAACATTCATGAGCTTCTGAAATGTGGCTGGTGCATTCTTCATACCATATGGCAATACAGGACATGCAAAAATCTTTCCTAGTGTTACAAAACATGAGATCTCCTTAGCACGTTCAGTCATAGGTACTTGCCAGTATCCCTTTAACAAATCAAACTTACTTATGTACCTAGCCTTTCCGATCTTGTCTATGCAATCTTCCACGCGAGGGAGAGGGTAAGTGTCTGTTTTGGTTATCTGATTAACACGTCTGTAGTCAATGCAAAGTCGCTGTGACCCACCTGGCTTAGGGACTAGAGTGACAGGAGAACTCCACTCGCTCTGACAGGGCTCAGTCATCTTGTGGTCCAACAGGTAGCCAAGCTCCTTCTGGATGAGAGGAACTTTCACTGGGTTCACACGGTAAGGAGGCAATTTAATTGGCTTTGCGTCTCCAACATCGACATCATGCATCAACACAGTAGTTCTTCCTGGAGTGGCACGGAACACTTGCGGGTACTCCTGCAGTAATGCCGAAAACTCCTGCCTTTCTTCGGGAGGTAGATGAGAAAGCTTAGTCTGGAGATCATTCATGATATCAGGATTCTTCCCCAAACTATCACTCAACCTCATACTGCATGGGAGAACTTCACTTGCAGACTCGGGTGGAACAGCTACAGTACAGACCGGGTTATTTTCGTCCCGCCTGTGTTGATGTGACAAAGTTGCTTGTTCTTTCTACGATCTGGTGTGGCGATGACATAGTTGACATAACTGAGTTTCTTCTCCACGAAATAAGGACCACGAAATAAGGACCACTAAACTTGGCTTGAAGAGGTTGCCCATGCACTGGTAGCAGAATCAAAACCTGATCTCCTGGCTGAAAGTGGCGTAACCTGGACTTCTTATCATACCAAGTCTTCATCTTCTCCTGAGCAGCTCCTAAATTCTCTCTCGCCAGCTGCAAAGCAGTGGACAGCCGTTCTTTGAACCTCATCACACACTCCAGCAGGTTGACGTCATCTTCCTCCGACAGCCAGCACTTCTTGAGTAGCTTAAGGGGTCCTCTTACTTCATGGCCAAACAGTAGTTCAAAAGGTGGGAAGCCCATTGATTCATTTGGAGATTCTCTTGCGGCAAATACAACGAATGGAAGACTTTTATCCCAGTCTTTCTGATGTTCCAAACAGTATTTCTTGAGCATCGATTTGAGTGTTTGATGATATCTCTCCAACGCTCCTTGGGTCTGGGGATGGCAAGCTGACGACGTGATCTGGGTGATGCCCAACTCTTTCAGACTGCTTGAAAACATTTGACATGAAATTACTTCCCCGGTCTGACTGTACCTCCTTGGGCAGACCAAACTTTGTGAAGAACCCTAGCATTTCCTTAACCACGTTCTTTGCTGAGATATTTCTAAGTGGAATGGCTTCAGGATAACGAGTAGCCATATCAATCAGGGTCAACACATAAGAAAATCCTGAAGAAGTCTTAGGAAGAGGGCCCACAATATCCACCAACACACGGGTGAATGGCGCCTCAAAAGGAGGAATGGGAACTAGAGGTGAAACCTTTTCGGTCTGATTACACTTCCCCACAACTTGACAGTTGTGAAAAGACTTACAATACCAGGAAACATCCCTGAAGATACCTGGCCAGTAGAAGTGTTTCAAAATGCGTGCCACAGTCTTCCTCACTCCAAGGTGTCCTGCCAAACTGGAATCATGAGCCACTCTAATGATATCCTGCCTACAAACACGAGGGATGACAACTTGATGTACAACCTCCAATTCACAGTCGGCTGATGCTGTTGGGGGTCTCCACTTCCTCATAAGTACTCCTGACTTTATATAATAACAAGTAGAAGCACCGGCTGACTCTTCCTCACTGCAAGCAGAGTTAGCTAGACCTTTCAACTCAGGGTCAGCAACCTGCAACTCAACCAACTCTTGACGAGACAAAGTATCAACACTAAGGGGTACTGCCTCATCTGGTGAGTGGTCCAAATTAGCAAGAAAAGTGTCAGCTAGGATAACATCATCATCATTATCCTCCAAGTCACCAGTAACTTTAGACTTAGCCCTAGAGACAGCACATGCAGGGAACACCTCAGGGACATCACAATCCTGGGACGCAGCCACTGGCTCACTAGACAACTGAGGAGCTGGACACACTTGACTTCCACCAATATCATTTCCAAGAAAGTTACACCTGACATTGGGAGTGTCTCAACCAACCCAACCATAACGGAACCATTAACAAAACCAGACTCTAAATTCACTCTGCACAGAGGGACAGAGAAGTAATTATTCCCTACACCTTGTAAGATTACAGTTTCATCAGAGGAATTAACATTAGAGCCTAGAACACTGGTCACCATAAGGGATTGGCAAGCACCTGTATCACGATATATTTTAACTGATTTTTTCTCATTATTGTCCAGAGGACTAACAAAACCATCAGACAGGAAATTAGCACATGAACTCTTGAGAGTGTCACCCACGTTACTGCTCAAAAGAGGAACTCCATCTTGAAAATTTAATTTACTCCTCAAAGCAGGTTCAGTCAACTCAGTTAAAGAATTCTGGGAACTCTCAAGGGTGGACACTAGACCAATTGACTGAATATTTAAAGACTCCTTTTTGTTCACATCACGCTGTCTCCTGAAACATTTCTCCGTAGTATGACCAAACTTACTACAATAAGTACATTTACTTTTCTGAAATCTAGAGGTGAAGTTGGTATTTACTTCCTGAGAAACATCATCTTTATTCTCTTTCCTGTTACCTGTACTCTGAGTAGAGGCAACGTGCTTACTCTCAGCTTTCCTTTTTTCTCTAGAATATCTCTTGAGTGAGAACATATTCATCAGCTAAAACTGCAACATCAGAAATTATCTATTCTTTTCTCATCAAGATATAGGCTTACATCTTTATTAATACACCTTTTGAAGTACTTCAGCAAAATCATCTGCTTAAATTTACCAAAATCAGAATCCACATTCTTAGAATTTAACCACTGCTCTAACAGATCTTTGATTTTTGCATACTCAACATGAGATTGCTTATCTTGCTTATAAGTTGTCCTAAATTTTATTCTATAGGCTTCAGGAACAAGCTCATAGGCCTTAAGAATCAAGCTCTTAACTACATCATAATTATCAGATTGATCCTGAGGCAAAGATGCATAAGTTACTTGAGCTTTACCAGTGAGATCAGTTTGAAGGAGTACTGGCCAATACTCTTTGGGCCAATTAAAACCTGTAGCTACCCTCTCAAATAACTGAAAATACTTTGTTAAATCAGATTCATTAAAAAGAGGGTCAAGTTTAACATTTTTAGCCACATCAAAATCATCAGAGCTAGATGATCCAGTTCCACCTTGTTTCATGCGATACTCATGGTCTGCCTGAATCCTAGCTAGGTTAAATTGTGCCTGAGCCTCCTAAATACGAGCATTTGCCTGAAATTCAGCCTCCTTAGCATGGGCCTCCTGCAGGGCTAGCTGTAACTTAGCTAATTCAATCTGCGTTTGCTCATTTGGAGGAGTTACATTAAACAAACTTTCATTAATCATGTCAACAATTTGATCTTTAGTGATGAGAGCGAACAGCAATTCCCAATTGTTGAGCAACAAACTTAAGTTCATTCTTTGTTTTGTTTTCTACATCACCCACTGTTTGCACATTTGACAAAAAATCTTTTTCTTCATCAAGGGTGGTAATAGTAGACATCATGAATAAATCACAGTCACAAAATATCAAGCAATATCCTTATGATAATATCCTGAATATCCTGATAATAGGTCGTCAAATTTGTTACGGAACAGAGAAAGATGATGTACACTTTAAGTGAGAATACTAAAAATCAATACTGTCCCGTAAAGTTCCAGGTTCAAAACAAAAGTTAGATAAAATTATAAGTTAGTTTAATGCTCAAACTAACAACAAAACATTCAGGACTCATAAGGATAATGTAATGGCAAAAAACAGGTTAAATAAATGGTTAACTGCAATAGCCTCTAACACGAAATTAGCAAGTATAAATTTATCTGTCAGCCCCGATAAAATGAGAAAAGCGGATAATGCTCAGTGAATGCAAGATATATTATTTCAGATACAAAATATTATTACCACTGGCTGACAGTATGAATTACAAAAACTTTACTAGGCCTAAGAATTAATACCTCATGATACACAGTAAAAGAAAAAATGCAATAACACCCACACTCAAATTACACAGCTGCCAGATGGTTGGTAAGACCTCCCGAGCACTCACAATAATAACAACTGTTCAGGGGAGGACAGAGATGTGAGCAAAATGAGGAGTAGATCTAAGAGGCAATTAATGCAGAGACTGAGCTCATTATATAGCGGCTGGCAGAGCTTGATACAACTTGTAAGAAGGACGCGCAAATGTAGCCAGAGGGGACAAAGAGTTGACACTCCTGCTCTGAACAACAGAAAGAACGACTTACTCTACTATAAGGAAGGAGTGGGGAGTGAGGTAGAACACGCTTGTGATCAAACATGCAGCATACTGTACGTTAGAATTACACAAAGGATGATGAAATTATAGGCTATATATATATATATATATATATATATATATATATAGCCTATGAAGAAATTATTTTGTTTTATTTATTGATCCAACGGAAAATAAATCCTCACATTAATTCTTATTTTATTCTAGACATAGTACTGAAATCACATTAACATTATTAGCGAATTTCTGTGAACATCACAACTTAGCCTAAAGAGACAAGGGGTCAGCAGTGTGAGTTCACAGCTCTCAGTACTGTGTCCACCATTGGCATCGCGCAAAGCGGTACACCTCCGGCGCATAGAGTTCACCAGAATGTCAATGGTGGCCTGTGGAATGTTCGCCCACTCCTCCTGCAATGCAACTCGGAGCTGGCTGCACGTTTTCTGGCACTGGAACACAATGCCTCACACGCTGATCCAGAACATCCCAAACATATTCTATTGGCGATATATAGGGAGAATATGCCGGCCAGTTCAGGACAGGAACATCCTCGTCATCTAGGAACTCCGTGCAGATCCTGGCAGTGTGCGGTCGGGCATTATCGTGCTGGAATGTCACGTGATGGAGGCGGACAAATGGCACGACAATGGGCTTCTGGATCTCGTCGCGATACCGCTGCGTGTCCAGGTTGCCCTCAACGAAATGCAACTGGGTACGCTGTCCATGGCAAACGCCTGCCCAGACAATCACACTCGCACCACATTGACATCAGCATAACCCTCGCCCACACGTCGCCATACGTGTTGCCTACCATCGGCGCGGTAAAGTTGATAGAGCGATTCATCGCTGAACAGCACCGTCCTCCATTGCGCGTCTCCACCGAAAGTAACGGTTAGCCCAGTCGAGTCGGGTCTGGCGGCGTACTGGGGTCAGGTCCAAACCCCGTTGAGGTCGACGGGCTTGGAGACCTGCCTCCCTCAGACGATTTCTGACCGTCTGAGCCAAGATCCGCCTGTTGTGGATTCCGACAGTCTCATCTGCGGTCCGGGTGGTTGGGCGCAGGCGATCACGCAGGTGCTGGAGTCGCATGTGCCGATATTGTGCGGGAGTGGTCACACGTGGTTGGCGGGCATGTGAGCGGTTCACAGTGCTGCCAGTTTCTCGGAACCGACTTCTAAGGCGACTGATGGTTGAATGATGCACATTCAATTGTCTGGATACCGCTGTCACAGACATTCCAGCATTGACCATGCCAATGGCACGCTCCCTCATGGCTTGTGACATCTTTGGCATTGTGACTTCTGACAAAAGTCCATATTTCAGGGTGGCCCTTTATTGTCCCAAGTGCAAAGAGTGACTGTGTACTGGTCACGCTCACTCACCAACTCCTCACCATGCTACGAGCAGCTCATGACTATAATGACGAAATGATTCAGTAAACTCAGTGGGGGTGGTCGGTGAGTAGTGGGTCTCCATAACTGAACAAAACAAGCCACCCACAAAAACAGTTTTATGGAAAATTCTATAACAGGTCACACTAACCAAATTTTTGGTTCGTGCGTTTATTTGCTGAGTATATATATATATATATATATATATATATATATATATATATATATATATATATATATATATATATATATATATATATATAATGAGTAATCGTGTTAAACCATATGCCACATTTCCTTAGGTAAAATCTCTCAAAACTTTCATACGTCCTGACAAGGAATATTGAAGAACATTTGAATCTTATCTAAAAATATAAATTATTATAAAAGTTACCGCAACTATGACATACATAATTAATTACAATTTATTACTTTATTCATCTCCATAAACATAACATACAAAAAACTGCTGGCCGAATGACCAGTGTATACAATGTATAAATGTCGTCTGGATATTGGTTGGGTTTTCACGATACGAAGAGGGTCATTTCTGACTTTTTTCAATTGTAGTGGAAATTTTCGATAAAAAAACAAAGGGATTAGTTTTGTTACTGTATAAACCATCCGCATCAGGGATAATTCAAAGCTACTACAGGTATATTTGAGTGATCCTTGATACACGCTCAATATAGGTTCAAAACATATAGTATCCAGCTTCTACAAAGGAACTCTAAATTAGCATGGTCACACTCGTAATTGTAATTGAAATTCAGAGAACCTTTCTGAGCGTGAGAAAACTGCGTCTCGAAAAAAAAATTTACCACGAAAAATGAGGTAATACGTAGGATGAAATCGATTCAGAAGTAACGAAGGCAATCATTTGTGGGGTTTTCAGCCGAAATAGGCTTGCGTGCGACATTGTTATCCATATTGTCCATGGTAAAATCACTCCGATGGAAACGTTTTACAAGAAAATTGTTTAGGAATTATTAATAATATATTACCCGAAAAAATTATATACATATCTCTCCTAAGATAAAGAATTTCCAATATTGCTTGTTTCATCATACAAGAAGTTTTATTGTTCACGATGGATGTGCACACAAAATTCTGTAGGTCGAGTTGAAATTAACTGGATTTTTAATTTTCGATTACTCGTGACTTGAACGAAAAAACAGTGCCAATTTGAACTAGCTACGGCCTGGTATCATTCGCTTTTGAGGTGATTCAAAACTGATTAATTGGAGTGATGGCTGTGTAAGCTTCTGGTCGAAATTCATAAATATGCATTTTCCATAAATGTACTCAAAATTTATTGCTTAACAATCTCAATCCTTTTCAAAACTCAGAAGACATTTCTGTGGGCGAGAAAATCATAGGAAAAACATAGTATAACAAGAAATCGATTGACGTGTAAAGAGAGCTTCCATCTGAGATGTTTAAGAAGAATAAGTTTGAACTGATGTGTTAGTCACCGAAACAAACAGAAATATCGAGTCAATATTCTTTCCTGCAGTATAAGCAGTTTATGATTTCATCGAGACTCCTGACTGAACATAACAAAAAGAAAAGCATATTTCCACATTATGAATAATTGTGTTACACCATAATCTATATTTCCTTAGGTAAAATCTCTCAAAACTGAAAATTCGTAAGAAGGAAAACTGGGGATCATTTGAGTCTTACCTAAAAATTTAAAAGAGAAAGTATAAACATTACCGCAATATCGACATATATAATTAATATATATAACTTTATTCCTCATCTCCTTTGAATGAAAGGTACAAAAAAAAAAAAAAATTGCAGTTCGATGGACATTGAATGAACTCCATTAATGAAATCTGGAGCTTGGTTGTATTCTGCTTTAAGAAGAACGTTATAGCTGTTTTTATTCATTTGTCATTTTCACAAAAAAAAAAGTTTCGTTACGATAAGTGCATTCTCATCTGGGATAATTTAAAAATATTATAGTATAGTGATCTTAAAAAAACATAATTGTGGCCGAAAACATGCAATATGTAGCTTTCACAAAAGTTCTCAACATTTGCTGGGAAACTTTACAGTTATATCTAAAATTCATGAAACCTTCCCGATTGTGAGAAAATTCCGCCTGGGAAAGAAAAAAACAATACTATCTAAGCCAGACAAGGTAAAACGTAAGACGAAATAGTTTCACAAGTAAAGAAGTCTATTATCTGAGGATTTTTAAGCCAAAAGAACTTTCATCGAATAGAAACGTAAAAATTGCTAGGAAAAATATAGATAAAAGATATTTTTATCTGTGTAACTAGGGTTTCAAAGTGGCATTTTGAGCCTGCTAATCAAATACTAAAAAAATTGAATATTTTCGCATTCCTACGATTCGTGTGATATTATTATCACATTTTCCAATCTAAAATCACTCCGAAATGAAACAAATCTCTTCCAAGAAGATTGTTTAATAATTGATTATCATGATGAATCTATATAAAAAATGAAGGATGAAGGAGCATCGATCTGATCTGCTGTCGGCCGTGTTGAGATATTCTAGACTGTATTTTTTTTTTTTTCTAAATCATCCGTGACTTCAACGATAAAAAGCAGTGGCAAATCAGAACTAGTTACTGCTGAAAGCATTCGCTTTTGAGGTAGTTCAGAACTCTAATTTGAGTTATGGTTGAGTAAAAATGATTTCGGCCGAATACGCTTTATGCTTTTTCCACAAATGTACTCAAAATTGTTTGCTAAACATTAAATTATTTCCAAGACTCAGAAGACATATCTGAGGATAATATCATATTTAGGAAAACTACAGTATAATAAGAAATTGACTGACGCGTAAAGAGACGTGGGATTTGCGGTGCTTTAGATCAATAAGTTTTAACTGATGTGGGGGTCTCCGAGGCAAGCGAGAAACTTCGAATCGATATTGTTTTTTATCTGCAGTAGAAGCACTTTCAAATGTCACCGAGGGAAAAAAAAAAGTATTAATCGTGTTACTTAGGTAAAATCTCTCAGAACTTTGATCCCTTGTGACAAGGAATATTGAAGAAAATTTGACTCTTACCTAAAAATTTTTTACGAGATATAACCGTTATCTTAATACCGACAAATATAATTACCATTTATAACTTTATTCATCTCCCTATACATGACAGATACAAAAAACTCCAGGCTGAATGGCCATTGCATAAAATGTATTAATGTCGTCTGGATATTGGTTTGGTTTTAACGTTAAGAAGAGGGTCATTTCTGAATGTTTTCAAGTAGAAATTTTAGATTAAAAAAAATGGATTAGTTTTGTTACTGTATGTGCATCATGAATAATTCAAAGCTACTACATTTGAGTGATCCTTGAAACCCGCTCAATATAGGTTCAAAACACATTGTATGTAGCTTCTATAAAGGAACTTTACATTAGCGTGGTCACACTCCTAACTGTTCTGAGGCTGAGAAAACTCCGTCTCGGAAAAAAAAAAAAAAAAAACGGTAACGAAAGATGAAATCAATTAAAAAATAAAGAAGGCATTCACTTGAAGGGATACCATCAGAAATACGGTTGCTCGACGAGAAACTTAAAAACTGATAGAGAATTAGAGATAAAACATATTATTTTTATCTGAATAACTAGTGCTTTAAAATGGCAACTTGATCCTACTGATCAGACATAAAAGAAAAAAAAGAGTTATCGCAGTATGACGTTCCTTATTACATTGTTACATTGTTGTCCAAGATAAAATCACTCCGAAAGAAAATAAATTTTACATGAAAATTGTTTAAGAATGTATACATAGCTTTACTTAGATATAGAATTTACAAATATTATTTGGTTCATCATACAAGCAGTTTTATTGTTAACAATGGATGTAAAAAAAAAAAAAAAAGTCAGGTTGCCAGCACATCGACCTAAGATCCACTAGGTTGACTTGAGATTTACTGGATTTTTAATTTTCGATTAGTGTATTATCTTTCTTTTTTTAATCAGCCTTGACGAACGAAAAAGTTCCATTTTCAACTACGGCTGATTTCATTCGCTTTTGAGGTGGTTCAAAACTATTTAATTGGAGTGATGGCTGTGTAAGCTTCTTTTTCGTCAAAATTCATAAATATGTATTTTCCATAAATGTACTCAATATTAATGGCTAAACAATATCAATTCTTTCCAAAACCCAGAAAACATTTCTGTGGGCGAGAAAAGCATACTTAGAGAGAGCATAGTATAACAAAAAATCGATTGACGCGTCAAGAGAACTTCCATCTGAGGTGTTTAAGAACAGTAAATTTGAACTGATGTGTTAGTCACCGAGACATCGAGAAACTTCGAGTGAATATTCTTCTTTTCTGCAGTAGACGAACTATATAATTTCATCGATACCTGACAACATAAAAAGAAAAGAGTATTTCCACATTGTGAATAATCGTGTTACACCATACGCTACATTTACTTAGGTAAAATCTCTCAAAACTGTGATAATTCGTATGAAGGAATATTTGGGATCATTTGTCCTACCTAAAATTTCATGAGAGTATAAACATTTTCGCAATATCGACATATATATAAAAAAAAAATAGTTCTAATAACACTGAACTCCATTAATGTCATCTATTGCTTGGATGTATTATACTTTAGGAAGATGATTATATCTGATTTTTATCATATGTTGTCATAATTTCATATTAAAAAAGAAAAGGTCAAGTTTCGTTACGATAAAAACATTCCGATCAGGGATAATTAAAAAATATTATTCTATATCAATATTAAAAACCGCACAATTGAGGACGAAATTCAATATGTAGCTTTCACAAAAGTACTCTACATTTCCTAAAATTTTATATATAACTCATAAAACCTGCCCGATGGTGAGAAAATTCCGTCTGGGAAAGAAAAAAAAAATAGTAACAGGGCCAGACGAGGTAATATGTAAGACGAAATAGATTCACAAGTAAAAAAGGCTTTTATTTGAGGGATTTTAAGCCAAAAGAGCTCTCCTGTAATAGAAATGTAAAAACTGCATGGAAAAAAAATAGGTCAAACAGATATTAGTTTTACCTGTATAACAAGTGTTTTAAAGTGGCATTTTGAGCCTCCTAATCAAATATTTAAAAAAATTTAATATTCTCGCATTGCTACGGTTCGTGTGATATTGTCATCCCTATTTTCCAAGGTAAAATCACTCCGAAAGCAAATCTTTTACAGGAAGATTGTTTAATATTTGATTATCAGTGATGTTATTTGGAAAAAATATATACATATCTGTACTAAAATATACAATTTACATACATTACATGGTTCATCGAATACGCAGTTTTGCTTATCATGATGAATCTGAAAATAAAAATGAAGGATGAAGGAGCATCGATCTAATCTGCTGTCAGCCGTGATGAGATTTTTTTAGATTCTTATTTTTCGATTAGTCTATTCTTTTTTTTTTTTTTTTTTTTTTATCTTAGCCGTGACTGCATCGATAAAAAGCAGTTCCAATTGGGAACTAGTTACGGCTGAAAGCATTCGCTTTTGAGGTCGTTCAAAACTCTTTAATTGGGGTGATGGCTGTGTAAACATGTTTTTGGCCGAAATCTCTGTTATGCATTTTCCACAAATGTATTGAAAATTGATTCCTAAACATCCAATTATTTCCAAGACTCAGGAGACATGTCTGAGAGTTATAAAATCATATTTAGGAAAAATAGAGTATAAAGAGAAATCGATTGACGCGAAAAGAGCTTCCATTTGAGGTGTTTTAGAATAATATGTTTTAATTGATGTGGGAGTCTCCGAGGCAAACGAGAAACTTCGAATCGTTGTTCTTTTTTATCTGCAGTAGAATCTCATTCAAATTTCATCGAGACATCTTACTGATTGAAAAAAAAAAAAGTATATTTTCATATTATAATTAATCGCGTTACACTATATGCCATATTTCCTTAGGTAAAATCTCTCAAAACATTGATACATCGTTAAAAGGAATATTGAAGAACATTTGACACCCAAATATTTATACGATAAATTATAAACGTTATCGTAATTCCGACATATAATTAATTACCATTTATAACTTTACTCCATCTCCGTAGACATGACAGATACAAAAAAATGCTGGCCGAATGACAACTGTATAAAATGTATTAATGTCGTCTGGATATTAGTTGGGTTTTTACGTTACGAAGAGAGTTATTTATGACTTTTTTTTTTATATGAAGTGGAAATTTTAGATGAAAAGAAAATGGATTAGGTTTGTTATTGTAATACCCATCCAGATCAGGAATAATTCAAAGCTACTATATTAAAGTGATACATGAAATCCTCTCAATATTGGTTTAAAACATTTTTTTTTTTTTATGTAACCGATTCTGGGCATAGGCTGCACAGCCTGCTTTCAAGGCTCAGTAGTCCTCTTACGTACCGTACACCTCTACATGTCACCACTTCGGCGCTAACACCCACCGTCCATACTGAATACATGCTAGGGCTGTCTCATACAGGACTGGTGTATTGGTATTAGCGAGGGTATTTTTACATGTCGGCTGGCCTTCTGGTAGATCAGTAAAGTCTGATTTTTTTTAAATTTCAAATCCTTAAAACTGTTCCCTGCCTCAGCGGGATTTCAACCCGATCGAGCCACCTCCTCCCCAATAAAGCTTCTACAAATGTACTCTACATTAGCTGAGTCACACTGAAAATTGTTTCCGAAATTCAGAAAACATTTCTGAGGCCGAGAAAATACCGACTCGGAAAAAAATGTTTGATAAAATCGATTCAGAGGTAAAGAAGGCATTCATTTTTTTTTTTTTTGCCAAAATAGATTTGTTCAAATAGAATCATAATCCTCTTTCGAAAATAGATAAAACGGATTTTTATTATTATTTTTTTTTAACTAAGGCTTTAACGTGGAAATTTGAATCTCCTGATCAAATATTAAAAAAAAAGAATATCTTCTCAGTATGACGTTGGATGTGATATTGTTGTCCATGTTGCCCGAGGAAAAATCACTCCGAGTGGAGATAAATCAAGAAAATTGTTTAGGAATTGATTATAAATAGTTACTAGGAAAAAATGTATACATAGCTATACTTAAATATAGAATTTACAAATATTACTTGGCTATACGGTTTTTATTTTGTTCATGATCGATGTAAAACAAAATTGCATGTTGCCAGAGCGTCGACCTGAAATGCTGAAGATCGAGTTGGATTAACTGGATTTTTATTTTTCGGTATGCTTATTTTTTTTTTTTTTAACTGCCATGACCAACGAAAAAAATGGTGCCAGTTGTTATCTAGCTACGGCTAATAGCATTCGCATTTGAGGTAGTACAAAACTGTTTAATTGAAGTAATGGCTGTGTAAGCTTTTGTTTTGGTCGAAATTGCTAAATGTGCATTTTCCATAAACGTACTCAAAATTTATTGCTAAAGACTTCCAATTATTTTCAAAACAGAGGACATTTCTGAGGAAGAGGAAAGATTATTTAAGAAATATACGGTATAACAAGAAATAGATTGACGCGTGAAGAGCTTCCATCTGAGGTGTTTAGGAACAATAAGTTTGAACTGATGAGTCGGTCACCGAAACAACGAGAAACTTCGAGAGAATATTCTTGTTTTCTGCACCACTTTATAATTTCATCGAGACTCCTGATTGAACATAACAAAAAGAAAGCATATTTCCACTATATGAATAATCGTGTTACGTTTCGTTAGGTAAAATCTCTCAAAACTGTTAATTCGTAAGAAGGATTACTGGGGATCATTTGAGTCTTACCTAAAAATTTAAACCACAAAGGATAAACATTATCGAAATATTGACATATAATATAATTAACTCTATTCCTCATCGTAGATACAAAAAAAAAAAAAAAATGCGGTTCGGGACACTGAGTGAACTACATTTATGTCATCTGGAGCTTGGTTGTATTCTACTTTAGGAAGAAGGTCATAGCTGATTTTTTTCTTTTGTTGTCACAATTTCATGTTGAAATAAAAAGGGGTCGAGTTGTTTCGTTACGATAAAAGCCATTCTCATCAGGGATAATTAAAAAAAACATTATACTATAGTGATCTTATAAACCGCATAATTGAGGGCGAGAACATTCAATATGTAGCTTTCAAACGTACTCAACATTTGCTGGGAAACACTCCAATTATATCTAAAATTCATAAAACCTTTCCGATGGTGAGAAAATTCACTGGGAAAAAAAAAATAGTAACAAGGCCAGACGACGTAATACTTAAGACGAAATATTCACAAATAAAAAAGGCTATTATTTGATTTTTTTTAAGCCAGAACAGCTTTCTTCGAATAGAAACGTAAAAACTACTTGGAAAAATAAAGATAAAACGGATACCATTTTTATCTGTATATCTAGGGTTTTAAAGTGGCATTTTGAGCCTCCTAATCATATAGTAAAAAAAAAAATCAATATTTTCGCATTGCTACGATTATTGTGATATTATTATCCCTATTTTCCCAGCGAAAATCTCTCCGAAAAGAAACAAATATTTTACAAGAAGATTGTTTAATAATTGATTATCAGTAATATGTTATTCGGAAAAATATATATTATCTGCACTGAGATATACAATTGACAAATATTATATATGGTTTAGCAATCAATTTTGAGTACATTTGTGGAAAATGCATATTTACCGATTTCGACCAAAACATGTTTACACAGCCATCACCCCAATTAAAGTTTTGAACTACCTTAAAAGCGAATGATTTCAGCCGAAACTAGTTCCCAATTGGCATTGCTTTTATTGTTGAAGTCACGGCTATTAAAAAAAAAAAAAAGAAAGAAAATCTCAACACGACCTACAGAAGATCAGATCGATGCTCCTTCCTCATTTTTTTTTTTTGATTTATCATAAGTAAAACTGCCTATTGGATAAACCATAAGGCAGTTTTACTTATGATAAATAAAAAAAAAAAAAAAATGAGGATGAAGGAGCATCGATCTGATCTTCTGTAGGTCGTGTTGAGATTTTCTTTCTTTTTTTTTTTTTTAATAGCCGTGACTTCAACAATAAAAGCAATGCCAATTGGGAACTAGTTTCGGCTGAAATCATTCGCTTTTAAGGTAGTTCAAAACTTTAATTGGGGTGATGGCTGTGTAAACATGTTTTGGTCGAAATCGGTAAATATGCATTTTCCACAAATGTACTCAAAATTGATTGCTAAACACTCCTAGTTATATCCAAGACTCATGAGACATAGAGGTTGATAAAATCATATTGAGGAAAAATACAGTATAACAAGAAATCGATTGACGCTTAACGAGACGTGGCATTTGAAGTGTTTTAGAACAATATGTTTTAATTGATGTGGGGGTCTCCGAGGCAAGCAAGAAACTTCGAATCGATATTCTTTTTTATCTGCAGTAGAAGCACTTTCAAATTTCATCGAGACTTCTTACTGAATGAAAAACAAAAGTATGTTTCCATATTATGATTAATCGTGTTACACCATATAACGTCGTGGCAAGGCATATTGAAAAACACTTGACTCCTACCGAAAAATTTATACGAGAAATTATAAACGTTATCCTAATACCGACATATGTAATTAATTACCATTTATAACTTTATTCCCCATATCCGTAGACATGACATACAAAAAACTGGTCTAGTGACCACTGTATTTATATCGTCTAGATATTGGTTGGATTTTTACGTTACGAAGAGGGTCATTTCTCACATTTTTCATATGTAGTGGTAACTTCAGATTTGAAAGAAAATAAAGAACTAGTTTTGTTACTGTAAAATGCATCTGCTTCAAGGATAATTCAAAGCTACTATATTTGAGTGATGCAGAAAACCCGCTTAATATAAGTTCAAAACATTTAAGTATGCAGCTTCTACAAATATACTCTACATGAGCTGGGTCACACTCCTAATTGTATCTGAAATTCATAAAACCTTTCTGAGGCTGAGAAAATTCCGTCTGGAAAAAAAAAAAAAAGTAAAGGATGAAATCGATTCAAAAGTAAAGAAGGCTTTCATTTGTGGGTTTTTAAGCCAAAATAGCATTCTTCGAATTGAAACGTAAACCTGCTCGGAAAAATCGAGATAAAACGGATATTATTTTCATCGGTATAACTAGGGTTTAAAAGGGGCAATTTGAGCCTCCTGATCACATATAAAAATTGAATATATTCACATTGCTATGATTCGTGTGATATTATTATCCCAATTTTCCACGGCCCTCCTGTGGCGGGGAACCGCACTATGGGGTTGTACTACTACACTGCGGCCAGTTTGTTAGGAAGAATATTGCCACCGCATTCCCTTCGTTTCGTAAAGGCGACTAAAAGGGGCGGGGTGTGTGGACTAGGGACTCCCTCCTCTCTTTTTTAGTTCCTAAAAAGAGACAGGCCTGAGAAAGGGATGGGGGACTGAGTTATCCCCGTACCCTGAAGATTGAGTCAATGAATGTGCGTGGATGTATTACGATTGAGGCTAAAAGGGAGGAGATTGGGAGAATGTTTGTGAGAAGAAAGTTGGATGTGTTACCACTGAGTAAAACGAAGATGTAAGGGAAGGGTGAGCCTATGTTTGGAAGTGTGAATGAAAGATTGTCGTGTTGATAGAGGAAGGGCAAGGGATGGTGTGGCCTTGTTAGTGAGTCCAGAAGTACAGCAGTGTGATTGAATGGAAGGAGGTGTCATCGAGGTTGATGTGGGTGAAAGCGAAATTTGAACGTGAGTTGTGGGTGTTTGTGAGTGCATATGGGCCTGGTAGTGAAAGAGATGAACAAGAGATGGTGTCTTTCTGGAATGATTTTGATGTCTGCAGAGTTTGGAGGCGAATGTGAATGTGGTAATGATGGAAGATCTAAATGCTGGAGTGGGAAATGTAGCAATTGAAGGTGTAGTTGGTATGCATGCTGTGCATGGAAGAAATGAAAATGGGGAACGAATGATAGGGATATGTGTTGAGCGAGAGATGGTGATTGGAAATACGCTGTTCGAGAAGAAAGATATTTATAAGTATACATGGGTGAAACAGAATGGTGGAATGGTTGTGGATAAAGCATTGATGGACTATGTGGTTGTGTCTAGGAATGTGATGGGAGGATTGTTGGATGAGAGTTCTGAGAAGGGAGGGTGGAGGTATGTCTGACCACTACCTGGTGGAGAGAAAGTTAAGAGTAGGTAAGAGATGGGTGAGAGCTAGGAGGGTTAGGTGTGGCAGGGTGGTTTTGAAAGTGAGTTGGATAAAAGAGAGAAAATGATAGAGTATCAGGAGAAATTGAAAGATGAGTGGAACGCAATGAAAGATCAGGAAAATGGAAGTGTGGAGAATGGCAGTTGCTTAAGAGTGCTGTGGTGGGGCATGCAGACGTGTGGGTGGTGGTGTAAAAGGAAGTGAATGATGGCTGAGAAGAGACGTGCATATGAAGTGTGGCTGCAGAGGAAGGATGAGGTGTCACATGAGTGGTATAAGGAAAAGAGGAATAGGGCAAGAAGGGCTGTGCGTGATGCTAAAGTTGCAGCAGATGAGAGATGGGGTAAGCGGCTGACTGAAAATTTTCAGCAGAATAAGAAAATGTTCTGGAGGGAGGTGAAAAGGGTGCGAAAGGGAGAGTCTGGGAACGAAGAACGAGTAAAAGCAGAGGATAGAAGGATGTTAATTGAGATGGATGCAGTAAGGAAGAGATGGGCAGAGTATTTTGAAAGATTTACATGTAGAGGAGGAAAGGGTGGTTGAGATTGTGGCGGATGGAAGGGTGCAAGGAGTAAATGTGTTGGGAGAGTTGAATGATTGTTTGATCACGAAGGAGGAAGTGGAAAAGGCAGTAGAGGAGATGAAAACAGGGAAAGCTGAAGGTATGGATGGGTGTGCTCTGGAATGCCTGAAGGGTGGTGGAGTGACTATTGCTGACTGGTTAGTTAGATTGTTGAATGTGTGCTCTGTGAAAGGTATGGTGCAAATTGACTGGGGAAGTGCTTGTGTGGTCCCGTTCTATAAAGGCAAGGATGATAAGTATGAATGTACTAGCTTTAGGGGTATAAGTCAGAGTGTTGTAGGTAAGGTGTATAGTAGAGTGTTAATTATGAGAGTTAGAGACGGTACAGCGGGAGTGATTGGTGATCAGCAGTGTGGCTTTAGGAGGAGGGGATGCGTGGATCAGGTGTTCGCTGTGAGACAAGTGTGTGAAAAGTATTTAGCGAAAGGCAAGGATGTGTTTTGGGCATTCATGGACTTAGAGAAAGCGTAAGATAGAATTGATAGGGAGGCTTTGTGAACTGTTTTAAGATTGTATGGACTTGATGGTAGATTACTAAAAGGAGTAAAAAGTTATGTAAATAGTAGAGCGTGTGTAAGAGTGGGAAATGCTGTGAGTGATTGGTTTCCCGTGAGAGTGGGGCTGCGACAGGGATGTTTGATGTCGCCTTGGTTGTTTCATATTTACATGGATGGTGTTGTAAGAGAGATGAATGCAAGAGTTTTAGGTGGAGGTCTGAGTCTGGTGAATGATGATGGTGGAGAGTGGAATCTGAAGCAGCTGCTGTTTGCAGATGATACTGCAATGGTGGCTAATTCAGAGGAGAGATTGATACAGTTGGTAGAGGAGTTTGGAAGGGTGTGCGAAATGAGGAAATTGAAAGTAAATGAGAATAAGAGTAAAGAGATGAAGTGTACGAGGCTGGTAAATGGTAGGGGGATGAATATGGTTTTGAATGGTGAGTTGCTTGAGGAGGTAGTGTTTTAAATATTTAGGGTCACATGTTGCAGTGGATGGAAGAATAGATGCAGAAGGGAAGTTTAGAATAAATGAAGAACGTAAGGTGCTGGGATTAATGAAAAAAGTGTTTAGATGTCGTTCGCTTAGAATCGATGTAAAGAGAGGGCGGCATGAGGGTGTTGTGGTACCGACTGCGTTATATGGGGCTGAAACATGGAATATGGGTGTAGCAGAGAGGAAAAGTTTGTAATGGAGATGAGGTGTCTGAGGAGTATGTGTGGAGTGACGCGTATGGATCGAGTGCGAAATTATGAAGTGCAAAGGAGAACTGGAGTTTAGCAGAGGGTGTTGCGATGGTTTGGGCATATGGAGTGAATGGAAAATGTGCTATTGGTGAAAAAGATAACTAGATCTGATGTGAGAGGTGTAAGGCTGAGAGGGAGACCACGAATAAGATGGATGGAGAGTGTGAAGAGAGCGCTGGATGCGAGGGGGATGTCTGTTGAGCAAGGAAGAGTGGCTGTGCGTGACACAAATAAATGGAGAGAAATTGTGAATGAATAAATGATGATGCAGCCCTGAGGGGATATTCTCCCGCATTTGGTTTGATCAGTTAGTCATTTCAGGTGCGGGTAAGGTGATGGGTCTATTATGATGTGGCAGGGGTAAACCAGCTTTACTATCGGACCCTGCTGCGGATGTCACTGATTGCACTGCGCAGTTGACCCTTGTGCGGTGTGGTGCAGTGAGGATCTGTCCGTTCTCCCCTTTGGGGCTAAGATGCGAATGAATGTGTTTGAATGGATGAATAAATGGGGAGTGTGTCGTCCTGTCTCGGCTACCTCCCTTTCCTTAGGTGAAGCAGCCTAGGTATATAGATAGGTTATCCACGAAAATCACTCCGAAAAGAAACAAATCTTTCACAAGAAAGTTTTTCAGTAATTGATTATCAGTAATATGTCATTAGGAAAAAAATATATATACATCTGTACTGAGATATACAATTAACAACCATTACCTGGTTCATCATATACGCAGTTTTACATTATCATGATGAACCAAAAAGAAAAAAAATGAAGGATGGAGGAGTATCGACCTGATATGCCGTCGCCCGTGTTGAGATTCTCTAGATTTTTATTTGTCGATTAGTCTATTCTTTTCTGTACTTTTTTTTTTTATTTATTTCAGTCATGACTACAAGGAAATAAAGCAGTGCCAATTGTGAACTATTTACGGCTGACAGCATTCGCTTTTGAGATAGTTCAAAACTATTTAATTGGGGTGATGGGTGTGTAAACATGTTTTGGGCCGAAATCGCTAAATATCCATTTTCCACAAATGTACTCAAATTTGATGTACCCAATTTTTTCTAAGACTCAGGAAATATTTCTCAGGGTGAGAAAATCATATTTAGGAAAATATGATTGACGCGTAAAGAGAGCTTCCATCTGCTATGTTGAAGAACAATAAGTTTGAACTTATGTGTTAGTCACAGAAACAACGAGAAACTTCGAATGAATATTCTTCTTTTCTGCAGTAGAAGCACTTTATAATTTCATCGAGACGCCTTACTGAATAAAAAAAAAAGGGAGGGCATATTTCTATCTATCTATCTATCTATAGCCCGACGCCATAATCCCGCAAAGGGTGGCCGCAGACAAAACGCCTCCAAGTTGCTCTGCCACCCACCATTTGACTACCCTCCCCCCAAATCGCCCCCCCCCTCCATCATATACCTGTCAACCCTATCCCTCCTCATCCTCTGTCTACCTCTCCCTCTCCCTCCCTCCACCTCACCTACATACACCCTCTTAGTCAGTCTTTCATTCTCCATTCTCTTCACATGTCCAAACCACCTGTGTATTTCTCCTAATCTTCTCAACCACATCCACATCCACCCCACAACGTTCCTTCACTTCTTCATTCAACCTGTCCCTCCACGTCACTCCACATGCTCCTCTCAAGTAACTCATCTCCACTGCTCTCACTCTTGACTTGTTCCCTTCTTGCAAGGTCCATGCCTCGCTTCCATACGTCAGGGTAGGGATCACAATACTATCATGCAGTGACTTCTTAACTTCCATACCTCCCTATTGCTCATCACTGCTTTTAGTGTACAACAACCTTCCTTCCCTGCTGCACCCTTTTACGCACTTCATCTCCCAAAGCTCCATCCTTACTCATTACACTACCCAAGTACTTAAATGCACTCACATTCTCCGTATCCTCACCATCCAACCTCACTGCACACTCTGTGATTTCATTCCTCTCAAACACCATAACTTTACTTTTGGTTACATTAACTTTCAGATTCCTCCTACACACTATCCCAAATTCATTCACCAAACCTTGCAACTTCCATTCATCTTCACTCATCAGCAAACAGCAACACCGGAAGCTTCTAAATCTCACCCTCATTCATTAGAGCCACCCCCACATCCACTGCCCTACCCTGCACCTCCTTTACAACCCCATCCATGTATATATTAAACAGCCATGGAGACATCACACAACCCTGTTTCAGCCCCACATTGAAATCAAAGCACTCACTCAGCTCACCATCCACTCGCACCGTAGCCCTAGCTCCCTCGTACATACTCTTCACAGCACAACAATTTCCCCTCCACTCCATATATTCTTAATACCTTCCACATACCTTGCCTATCTATTCTGTCATAAGCTTTCTCCAAGTCCATGAAGGCCGCATAAACTTTCCTTCCCTTCTCTAGATACTTCTCCACTAAACATAGAACAAATATCTGATCCACACACCCTTTTCCCTTCCTGAATTGCCTTTGTTCTTCTCCAACTAGCTCCTCTATGCCTAACCCTATCAATGAGTATTCTACCATATATTTTACCAGTCACATTAAGAAGGCAAATATCCCTATGGTTACCTTTTACTGATTTCCAGTCCTCTGGAACCCATCCCTTTTCCCAAGCCAATCGACACAATTTCCATATCCACTCCTCAGCAATCTCACCCCCATACCTAAGCATTTCACTAGACACATTATGAATAATCGTGTTACACTATATGTTACATTTCATTAGGTAAAATCTCTCAAAACTGTTATAATTCTTAAAAAGGGATATTGTGGAGCATTTGGCAATTATCTAGAATTTTATACAAAGTATAAAAATTATCGCAATATTGACGTATTTAGTTCATTAACATTTATAACTTTATTCTTCATCTACGTTGACATATAATGCATGACAGCTACAAAAGAAATAAAAATTCAGGGTATAGGACAACTGAATGACCTGTATTAATGTCGTTTGGAGATTGTTTGGATCGTTACATTTGGAAGAGGGTCATTTTTGAATTTCTTTTCTTGATTTTTTCATTTCAGATAAAAAAAAAATGTTGAATTGCTTTACTTCGATACAAACTCTTCATAGATAATAAGAACCTATTATATTTGAATGATCCTAGAAGCTTCATAATTGAGGGCGAAAAAACTAAATATGTAGCTTCCACAAATGTACTCTAATTTATGTGGGAAATACTAACAATTACTTAGCAAATTCAGGAAACCGTTATGACGGCGAGGAAATTCAGTCGAAAAAAAAAAAAAATCCGTAACAGGGCCAAATGAGGTAATACGTAGGATGAAATTGATTCACAAGTAGGAAAGCTCTAGTTGAGGGTTTTTCTGCCCAAAGAGTTTGGTTTCAATAGACAAGCAAAAATAAACAGGAAGATTAGAGATAAAACGGATATTATTTTTACCTGTATACGAGAGATTTAAAGTGCTATCTTGAGCCTCCTGTTCATGTATAAAAAAATTGAATATTTTTGCATTGTTACGGTTCGTGTGATATTATTATCAGTATTTACCGAGTTAAAATCACTTCGAGAAACTATAAATCTTTTGCAAGAAAATTGTTTAGGAATTATCAGTATTATATTATTAGGGAAAAGTATAAACATATCTGTACTGAGATAATCAATTTACAAACATTACTCAGTTTTGCTTATCATGATGAATAAAAAAAAAAAAAAAAGCAGGATGCAGGAGGATCGACCTGTTCTGCTGTCGGCCGTGTTGAGATTTTTTAGATTTCTAATTATCGATGTCTTTTGTCTTTCTTTTTCTCTTTATAGTAATCGCCGGACTTGAACGATAAAAGCAATGCTAATATTGAACAAAATACGGCTGATTGCATTCGCTTTTGAGGTAGTTCAAAACTATTTATTTCGTGTGATGGCTGTGTAAAATATCTGGTAGAAATCGATAAATATGTATTTTCCACAAATGTACCGAAATTGATTGCTAAACACATTATTTCCAAAGATCAGAAGACATTTCTGAGTGAAAAAAAAAAAAATCATTTAGGAAACTTACATGATAAGAAATTGATTGACACGTAAGGAGGCGTGGCATTGGAGGTGTTTTAGAACAAAAAGTTTTAAAATGATTTGGGGGTCTCCGAGAGAAGAGAGAAATATCAAAATTGATATTCTTTTTTATCTGCAGTAAAAGCACTTTCAACTTCCATCGAGTTGTCTTACGGGATGAAAAAAAAAATATATATTTCCACATTATGAATAATCGTGTTACACCAGATGCGACATTTCCTTAGGTAAAATCACTCAAAACTTTGATACCTCGTTTCAAGGAATATTGAAGAACATTTGACCTTTACCAGAATATTTATACGAGAAATTATTAATGTTATCGTCATTCCGACATTTACAATTAAATACCATTTATAATTTTATTCATCTCCGTAGACATGACAGATAAAAAAAAAAACTACTGGCCGACTGACCACTGTAAGAAATGAATTAATGTCGTCTGGATATTCGTTGGGTTTGTGTTTTATGAAAAGAGCCATTTCTTACTTTATTGATTTGTCGTGGTAATTTTGGATTTAAAAAAAATGGATTAGGTTTGTTACTGTTAAAACCATCCGCTTCGGGGATAAGTTAAAGCTACTATACTTTGATCCTAGAAACCCGCTCAATATAGGTTCAAAAACATAGTATGCAGCTTTTACAAAAGAACTCTACATTAACATGGTCACACTCTTAATCGTATCTGAAATTCAGAAAACCTTTCTGAGGGTGAGAAAACTCCGACTCGAGAAAAAAAAAAAAAAATCAGTAACAAAGAGAAATGAGGTAATACGTTGGATGAAATCGATTCAGAAGTAAAGAAGGCATTCATTTGAGGGTTTTTCAGCCGAAATGAGATTGCTCGACTATAAACGTAAAAACTGGTTGGAGAAATAGATATAGAACGGGTTATTTTTATCTGTATAACTAGGGCTTTAAAGTGACAATTTGATCCTCCTGATCAAAAAAAAATATATATATATATTTTCGCAGTATGACGTTCCGTGTGACATTTTTATCCATATTGTCCAAGGTAAAATCACCCAGTAAGAAAACAAATCTCTTAAATGAAAATAGTCAAGAATTTGATTATAAAAAAATACATTACACGGAAAAAACGTAAATATAGCTCTACTTAGATATAGAATTTACAAATATTACTTGGTTCATCATACAAGCATTTTATTATTCACCATGGGGAAAAAAAATAAAGTAGGTTGCCGGAGGGTCGACCCGAAATCCTGTAGGTAGTGTTGAGATTAATTGGATTTTTAAATTTCGATTAGTGTATTCTCTCTTTTTTTTTAATCTTAGCCGTGACTTCAACGAAGAAAGTGCCAATTTGAACTAGCTAAGGCTGATAGCATTCGCTTCTCAAGTAGTTAAAAACTGTTTAAATGGAGTGATAGCTAAGCTTCTTTTAGTTCGAAATTGATAAATATGCATTTTCCATAAATGTACTCAAAATTGATTACGAAACAAAATTATTTTCAATACTCAGAAGACATTTGTGTTGGCGAGAAAATCATATTAAGGAAAAACATAGTATAACAAGAAATCGATTGACGCGAAAACAGAGCTTGCATCTGAGGTGTTTAAGAACAATAGGTTTGAACTGCTGTTAGTCACCGAAACATCGAGAAACTTCGAGTGAAAATTCTTGTTTTCCGCAGTAGATGAACTTTATAATATCATCGAGACTTTTGACAACATAAAAAAAAGAAAACCATATTTCCACATTATGAATAATGGTGTTACACCATATGCTATATTTAATTAGGTAAAATTTATCAAAACTGTGATAATTCGTAAGGAGGAATACTGGGGATCATTTGTGTTACATAAATATTTAAACGAGAAAGTATAAACATTATCGCAATATCGACATTATTCCTCATCTCCGTAGACATATAGTGAATGAGTTAGAAAAAAAAAATGCCGTTCAAAGAACACAGAATAAACTTCATTAATGTGTGGTTGAATTCTACTTTAGGAAGGAGGTCACCCCTAAATTTTTTGATTTGTCATAATTTCATGTTGAAAGGGCAAGTTGTTTCGTTACGATAAAAAAAAAAAAATTCTCATCAGGGATAATTAAAAAATATTAAACTATAGCGATCTTAAGAGAAGCATAATTGAGGGCAAAAACATTCAATGTGTAGCTTTCACAAATGTACTCTACATTAATTGATGGGAAACACTCGAGTTATATCTAAAAGTCATAAAACCTTTCCGATGGTGAGAAAATTCCGTCTGGGAAAGAAAAAAAAATGTAACAAGGCCAGACGAGATAATACGTAAGACGAAATAGATTCACAAGTAAAGAAGGCTATTATTTAAGAGTTTTTAAGCCAAAAGAGCTTTCTTCGAATAGAAACGTAAAAACTGCATGGATAAATAGAGATAAAACGGATATTATATCTATACCAAGGGTTTTAAAGGGACATTTTGAGCCTCCTAATGAAATATTTAAAAAATTGAATATTTTCGCATTGCTACGATTCGTGTGATATTATTATCCCTGTTTTTCCAGGTAAAATCACTCTGAAAAGAAACACATCTTTTACAGTAAGATTGTATTATAATGGTTATTCGGAAAAAATATTTACATATCTTTAGTGAGATATACAATTGACAATCATTACAAGGTTCACCAAATACTTAGTTTTACTTATCATGATGAATCTAAAAATGAAAATGAAGGATCAAGAGGTATCGGCCTTATAAGTTGTCGGCCATGTTGAGATTTTCTACATTATTATTTTTTGATGTGTATTGTCTTTCATTTTTTATTTAATCTTAACCTTGACTTCAACGATAAAAAGCAGAGCCTATTGGGAACTAGTAACTGCTAAACATTCGCTTTTGATGTAGCTCAAAACTCTATAATTGGGGTGATGGCCGTATAAACAGGCTTTTGGCCGAAATCGCTAAATATGAATTTTCCACAAATGTACTCAAAATTAATTGCTGAAAACTCCCAATTATTTCAAAGACTCAGGAGACATATCTGAGGTTGATCAAATCATATTTAGGAAAAATACAGCATAACAAGAAATTGACTCTTAAAGAGACGTGGGATTTGAGGTGTTTTAGAACAATAAGGGTCTCCGAGGCAAGCGAGAAACATCGAATCGATATTCTTTTTTATCAGTAGTATAGCACTTTCAAATTTCATCGAGACTTCTTACTGAATAAAAAAAAAAAAAGTATATTTCCATATTATGATTGATCGTGTTACACCATATCTCACATTTCCTTAGGTTAAATTGTCAGAAATTTGATACATCCTGACAAGGAATATTGAAGAACAATTGACTTCCTAAAAATTTATACAAGAAATTATAAACGTTATCCTAATATCGACATATATAATTAATTACGATTTATAACTTTATTCCACATCTCCGTAGACATGACAGATACAAAAAACTGCTGGCAGACAACTCTATAAAATGTATTAATGTCGTCTGGATATTGATTTAATTTTTACGTTACAAAGAGGGTCATTTCTCACATTTTTCATTTATATTGGTAACCAGATTTGAAAAAGAAAAAAAATTAAGGAACTAGTTTTGTTACTCTAAGATGCACCTGCTTCATTGATAATTCAAAGCTAGTATATTTGAGTGGTCCTGAAAACTCGCTTCTACAAATATACTCTACATTAGTTAGGTAACACTCTCAATTGTATCTAAAATTCAGAAAACCTTTCTGAGGCCTAGAAAATTCCGTCTCGGAAAAAAAAGAGAAAAGGAACGGATGAAATCGATCCAAAAGTAAAGAAGGATTTCATTGAGGGTTTTTAAGCCAAAATAGCATTCTTCGAATAGAAACGTAAACCTGCTTGGAAAAATAGAGATAAAAATGATATTACTTTTATCTCTATATCTAGGGCTTTTACGTGGCAATTTGATCCTCCTGATCAAATATTACAAAAAAAAAAAAAAAATCTCAGTATGACGTTGTATATGATATTGTTATCCATATTGAACGAAGAAGAATCTCTCCGAAAGGAAAATCTTTTCTTGTTGTTTAGGAATTGATTATAAATAACATGTTACTAGGAAAAATGTATTCATAGCTCTACTTTGATACAGAGTTTACAAATATTACTTAGATCATCATACACGCAGTTAATTTGTTCACAACGGATGTGAAAAAAAGGCAGGTTGCCAGGGCGACGAACTGAAATGCTGTAGGTCGAGTCATGATTAACAAGATTTTCAATTTTTGATTAGTCTTTCTTTTTTTAATCTTCGCCGTGACATCAACGATAATAAGCAGTACTAATTGTGAACTAGATACGGATGATTGCATTCGCTTTTGAGGTAGTTAAAAAATATTTTTTTCGAGTGATTGTGTAAATTTATTTCTAGTCGAATTCGATAAATAAAGATTTTCCACAAAGTTACCCAAATTGTTTGCTACAGTCAACATTATTTCCAAAGATCAAAAGACATTTCTGAGGGTAAAAAAAAATCACATTCAGGAAACATACAGGATAACAGTAAATCGATTGACACGTAAAGAGACGTGGCATTTGAGGTGTTTAAGAAAAAGTTTTAACATGTGTAGGTCTCCGAGAGAAGAGAGAAACATCGAATCGATATTCTTTTTTATCTGCGGTAGAAGCACTTACAAATTTCATCGAGCCGTCATACTGAATGAAAAAAACAAATGTATATTTCGTCATTATGAATGATCGTGTTACACCATATGCCACATTTCCATTGGTAGTCTCAAAATTTTGCTACCTATTTACAAGGAATACTGAAGAACATCTGACTCACCTAAAAATTTTTACGAGAAATTATAAACGTTATCGTAATTCCGACATATGTTTAATTGTTCCTCATCTTCGTAGGCATGACAGATACAAAAAACTGCCGGCCGAATGACCACTGCATGAAATTTGTTAATGTCGTCTGGATATTGGTTGGGTTTTTATGTTACGAAGAGTGTCATTTCTGATTTTTTTTATTTGTAGTGGTAATTTTCCATTAAAAAAAAATGGATATTTGTTACTGTAAAAACCATCCGCATCAGGAATAATTCAAAGCTACTGTATTTTAGTGATCCTAGAAACCTGCTCAATATAGGTTCAGAACACATATAATGCTGCTTCTCCCAAACTCTACATTAGTGTGGTCACACTCCTAATTGTATGGGAAATTCAGAAAACCTTTCTGAGGGTGAGAAAACTCCGTCTTGGAAAAAATATATATCAGTAACATGGAAAAATGAGGTAATAAGTACAGTAGTATGAACTCTATTCAAAAGTAAAGAAGGCTTTCATTTGAGGGGTTCTCAGCAGAAACATGGTTGCTCGACTAAAACGTAAAAACTGCTTGGAGAAATAGGAATAAAATGGATATTATGCTTATCTGTATAACTAAGGCTTTAAAGTGGCAAATTGATCCTCCTGTTCAAATATAAAAAAAAAGGGAATATTTTCGCAGTATGACGTTGCGTGTGACTTTGTTATCCATATTGTCCAAGATAAAATCACTCCAACAGAAAAGAAATCTTTTACAAGAAAATTGTTTAGGAACTGAATATAAATAATATCTTACTTGGAAGAAATGCATACATAGCTCTACTTAGTTACAGAATGTACAAATATTAATTGGATCATCATACTGTACAGTACATGCAGTTCACGATGGATGTAAAGAAGAAACAGGTTGCCGGAGCGACGAACTGAAATGCCGTATGTTGAGTTGAGATTAGCCGGAATTTTAATTTTCGATTAGTCTATTGTCTTTCTTTTTAATCTTCGCCGTGACTTCAACGATAAAAAGAAGTCCAAATTTTGAACTAGATACGACTGATAGCGTTCGCTTTTGAGATAGTTCAAAACTGTTTATTTGGAGTGATGGCTGAGTAAGTTTCATTTTCGTCAAAATTGATATACATGAATTTTCCATAAATGTACTCAAAATTGATTGCTAAACACTCTCAATTCATTTCAAAACTTAGAAGACATTTCTTTGGGCGAAAAAATCATATTTAGGAAAAACAGAGTAACAAGAAATTGATTGACGCGTAAAGAGAGCTTCCATCTGAAATGTTTAATAACAATAAGTTTGAACTGATGTGTTAGTCACCGAGACAACAAGAAACTTCGAGTGAATAATCTTTCCTGCACTAAAAGCACTATAATTTCGTCGAGACTCATGAATAAATATAAAAAAAGAAAAGCATACTTCCACATTATCATTATTCACGTTACACCATATAAATTACTATCTTTCTATCTATCTATCTATCTATTGCTAGACGCCTCAATCCCGTTCGAGGTGGCCACAAATAAATCGCCTCCACGTCGCCCTGTCCCCCACCATTTCACTGCCCCTCTCCCAACTCACACACCCCTCTCTCATATACTTCTCAACCCCATCCATCCATCTCATCCTCGGCCTCCCCCTCCCTCTTCCCCCCTCCACCTCACTCACATACACTCTCTTCGTCAGTCTTTCACCCTCCATCGTCTCCACATGGCCAAACCACCTCAGTGTCTTCCTCCTAACGCTATCACATCCACATCCACACCACAACTCTCCTTTATATCCTCATTTGTTAGCCTGTCTCTCCATGTGACTCCACAGGTTCCTCTTAAATAACTCATTTCCACTGCTCTCACTCTTGACTTGTGTTTTTCCAGCAACGTCCAAGCTTCACTTCCATACGTTAGAGTTGGTATCACAATACTGTCATGTAGTAACTTTTTCACTTCCATACTCATTCCCTGCTTCTTATCACTGCTTTCAAAGAACCAGCAACCTTTCTTCCCTGCTGTACCCTTTCAAGCACTTCACCCTCCAAACCTTCATCCTTACTCATTACACTACCCAAGTACTTAAACATATTCACATTTTCTAATTCCTCACCATCCAACCTCGCTGTTCATTCACTGACTTCAACTCTCTCAATGACCATCACATTACTCTTCCCTACATTCACCTTTAGATTCCGCTTCTTACACACGTCTTCACTCAACAACACAGTATCATCTGCAAACAACAGTACAGGGAGTTTTCAAACATTACCCTCTCTCACCAGGGCCACTCCAACATCCACTACCCTACCTTGTACCTTTTATTACTCAATCCATGTACAGATTGAACAACCATGGAGACACGACACATCCCTGTTTCAACCCAACCTTCAAAGAGAAAAATTCACTTAGTTCACCATCCACAAGTATTGCAGCCTTAGCACCATCATACATACTCTTCACAACATTCAACAACTTCCCATCTACTCCATATATTAATACTTTTCACAATCCTTGTCTATCCACCCTGTCATATGCTTTTTCCAAATCCATGAAAGCCGCATACAACTTCTTTTCCTTCTCTAGAAACTTTTCCACTAAAGATCTAAGAATGAATATCTGATCTACACAACCTCTTCCCTTCCTAAAGCCTCCCTGTTCTTCTCCAACTAATTCCTCTGTTCTTTTCTATTATACTAATAAGACAGATGCCCCAATGATTACCAAACACTTCTTTTTCGCCTTTTTCTTTGTACAAGGGAATAATTATACCTGACTTCCAATCCTACGGGACTCTACCTTCCTCCCAGGCCAATCTGCACATTTTCCACATCCATTCTACTACTATCTCTCCCCCATACTTCAGCATTTCACCACACACTCCATCAATTCCTGGGGCTTTCCCCAATTTAACTTTCTTCATTGCTTCCACAACTTCTATCCTATTGATTTCTTCCAATGTTCTCTCCTCCCTCCTTCTACCAGCCATTCCCCAGCCACTTATACTCGCATTACATATACATTACCTTAGGTAAAATCTCTCAAAACGAAGATAATTCGTAAGAAGGAATATTGGGGATCAATTGACCTAGCTAAAAATTTAAACGATAATGCATAAACATTATCACAATATCAGCATAAATAATTAATATATTATTATCCCTCATCTCAGTAGACATATATTGAATGAACGCTAAAAAAAAAAAAAATGCATTTCGAAAGACAATGAATGAACTCCATTAATTTCATCTGGAACTTGGTTGTATTTTACTTAAGGAAGGTCATATCTGATTTTTTTCATTAGTTGTCATAATATCAGATAAAAAAAAAAAAATCGTTTCGTTACGATAAAAGCATTCTCAACAGGGATAATTCAAAAATACTATTTACCTAAGTGATCTTAAAAAACACATAATTGAGGGCGACAACATTCAATATGTAGCTTTCACAAATGTACTCTGCATTTACCGGGAAAAACTCCAATTATATCTAAAACTCAACCTTTCTGATGGTGAGAAAATTTAGTCTGGGAAAGAAAAAAAAAAACAGGACACGAGGAAATATGTAGGAAGAAATACATTCACAAGTGAAGAAGGCAATTATTTCAGAGTTTTTAAGCCAAAAGAGCTATGTTCAAATAGAAACGTAAAAAGTGCTTGGAAAAATAGAGATAAAACAGATATTATTTTTATCTGCATAACTAGTGTTACATAGCCTATGATTTCATCATCATTCGTATAATTCTAACGTACAGTATGCTGCATGTTTGATCACGATTCGCCTCGTGGCTTCCATAGTGACCAGCCTTGCGTGTTCTACCTTACTCCCTCCTTCTCCCCCTTATAGTAGCGTAAGTCGTTCTTTCTGTTGTTCAGAGCAGGATTGTCAACTCTTTATCCCCTATGGCTTTATTTGCTCGTCCTTCTTACAAGTTGTATCAAGCTCTGCCGGCCCCTATATAATGAGCCCAGTCTCTGCATTAATTGCCACTTAGATCTACTCATTTTGTTCACATCTCTGTCCTCCCCTGTATTATTTTTGAGTGCTCAGGAAGTCTCCAACCATCTAGCTCAGTGGTTCCCAAACTTTTTCTGGTCGTTACCCACTTTTCATACATGATCCTTGTCCATGGCCCCCCTACCCCAACCATAACCCATAACTACAGTGACTGTCAACACTACAGTCCTACACTCATCATGTCCAAATAAAAATCACTCTAGCAAATCCTGTAATTTTATTGATTCCATTTGTTATTTTCTCTTTTGTTAAGTATTAATAAAGAAATGTGTATTTTGTCTTAGCTGAATCTTATATAATTATTGAAATGGTACAAAAAAAAAGTAATAATAAAATGCACTTTTAAAAAATCCAAACTTAGAGTAATTAAAAATTGCATTATTGCGAAAAGCTGATTCAACAATAAAAAAAATTCACTGGATTGAAAAAGTGTATTAATCCCACGCAATTTGATCTGATCTTTGAATCTTACAAATCTGATAACTTTATAATTCTGAAATGATATGCTATCATACGGTCATAATTATCTGCCACAACCATGGCCTTCAGTTGCGACACACCCACCTCCTCCCTGACAATTTGCTTCTGAACATTCATGCCAGGTTCATTTTTCCTTCATTTGAATCCCCATTCCAATCAGTGTAAGTTCTCTCCACTGACTACCTACTCGCTAAACTCCTTCGGTTCAGGTTATGGCCCCCTACATTCTGATGTATGGCCCCCAAGGGGGCCATGGCCCCCAATTTGGGAACCACTGATATAGCTGCTGTATTTGAGAAAGGGATGGGGGATGGAGTTATCCCCGTACCCTGAAGATTGGGTCTATGAATGTGCGTGGATGTAGTACAATTGAGGCTAAGAGGGAGGAGATTGGGAGAATGTTTGTGAGAAGAAAGTTGGATGTGTTAGCTTTGAGTGAAACCAAGATGAAAGGGAAGGGGGAATCTATGTTTGGAAGTGTGAATGGAAGATTGTCAGGTGTTGATAGAGGAAGGGCAAGAGAAGGTGTGGCCTTGTTAGTGAGTCCGGAAGTACAGCAGTGTGTGATTGAATGGAAGGAGGTGTCATCGAGACTGATGTGGGTGAAAGCGAAATTTGAACGTGAGTTGTGGGTGTTTGTGAGTGCATATGGGCCTGGTAGTGAAAGAGATGAACAAGAGAGGGAGTCTTTCTGGAATGATGTTGATGAGTGTCTGCAGAGTTTTGGAGCGAATGTGAATGTGGTAATGATGGGAGATCTGAATGCTAGAGTGGGAAATGTAGCAGTTGAAGGTATAGTTGGTATGCATGGTGTGCCTGGAAGAAATGAAAATGGGGAACGAATGATAGCGATGTGTGTTGAGCGAGAGATGGTGATTGGGAATACGCTGTTTGAGAAGAAAGATATTTATAAGTATACATGGGTGAGACAGGAGGGTGGAAGGGTTGTTGATAGAGCCTTGATGGACTATGTGGTTGTGTCTAGGAATGTAATAGGAAGATTGTTGGATGTGAGAGTTCTGAGAGGGGAGGGTGGAGGTATGTCTGACCACTACCTGGTGGAGGGAAAGTTAAGAGTAGGTAAGAGATGGGTGAGAGCTAGGAGGGTTAGGTGTGGCAGGGAGGTTTTGAAAGTGAGTGAGTTGGATAAAAGAGAGAAAAAGATAGAGTATCAGGAGAAATTGGAAGATGAGTGGAACGCAGTGAAAGATCGTGAAAATGGCAGCGTGGAGGAGGAATGGCAGTTGTTTAAGAGTGCTGTGGTGGGGCATGCAGAAGAGGTGTGTGGTGTGAGACGTGTGGGTGGTGGTGTAAGAAAAGGAAGTGAATGGTGGTGCGAGGAAGTAAGTATGGCTGTGGCTGAGAAGAGACATGCATATGAAGTGTGGCTGCAGAGGAAGGATGAGATGTCATATGAAAGGTATAAGGAAAAGAGGAATAGAGCGAGAAGGGCTGTGCGTGATGCTAAAGTGGCAGCAGATGAGAGGTGGGGTAGGCGGCTGACAGAGAATTTTCAACAGAATAAGAAAATGTTTTGGAAGGAGGTGAAAAGGGTGCGAAAGGGAGAGTCTGGGAAGGAAGAACGAGTAAAAGCAGAGGATGGAAGGATGTTAATTGAGATGGATGCAGTAAGGAAGAGATGGGCAGAGTATTTTGAAAGATTGTTAAATGTAGAGGAGGAAAGGGTGGCTGAGATTGTGGCGGATAGAAGGGTGCAAGGAATAAATGTGTTGGGAGAGTTAAATGATTCTTTGATCACGAAGGAGGAAGTGGAGAAGGCAGTAAAGGAGATGAAAACAGGGAAAGCTGCAGGTATGGATGGGTGTGCTGTGGAATGCCTGAAGGGTGGTGGAGTGACTATTGTTGACTGGTTAGTAAGATTGTTGAATGTGTGCTTTGAGAAAGGTATGGTGCCATTTGACTGGGCAAGTGCTTGTGTGGTCCCGTTGTATAAAGGCAAGGGTGATAAGTATGAATGTACTAGCTTTAGGGGTATAAGTCTGTTGAGTGTTGTAGGTAAAGTGTATGGTAGAGTGTTAATTATGAGAGTTAGAGAGGGTACAGAGGGAGTGATTAGTGATGAGCAGTGTGGCTTTAGGAGAGGGAGGGGATGCGTTGATCAGGTGTTTGCTGTGAGACAAGTGTGTGAAAAGTATTTAGCGAAAGGCAAGGAGGTGTTTTGGGCATTTATGGATTTAGAGAAAGCTTATGATAGAATTGATAGGGAGGTTTTGTGGACTGTTTTAAGATTGTATGGACTTGATGGTAGGTTACTAAAAGGGGTGAAAAGTTTTTATGTAAATAGTAGAGCGTGTGTATGAGTGGGAAATGCTGTGAGTGATTGGTTTCCCGTGAGAGTGGGGCTGCGACAGGGATGTGTGATGTCGCCTTGGTTGTTTAACATTTACATGGATGGTGTTGTAAGGGAGGTGAATGCAAGAGTTTTAGGTGGTCTGAGTCTGGTAAATGTCGATGGAGGAGAGTGGAATCTGAAGCAGCTGCTGTTTGCAGATGATACTGCACTGGTGACTGATTCAGAGGAGAGATTGAGACAGTTGGTAGAGGAGTTTGGAAGGGTGTGTGAAAGGAGGAAATTGAAAGTAAATGAGAATAAGAGTAAAGTGATGAAGTGTACGAGGTTGATAGATGGTAGGGGGATGAATATAGTTTTGAATGGTGAGTTGCTTGAGGAGGTAGATTGTTTTAAATATCTAGGGTCACATGTTGCTGTGGATGGAAGAATAGATGCAGAAGTGAAGTTTAGAATAAATGAAGTAGGAAAGGTGCTGGGAGGAATGAAAAAAGTGTTTAAATGTCGTTCGCTTAGAATGGATGTAAAGAGAAGGCTGTATGAGGGTGTTGTGGTACCGACTGCATTATATGGGGCTGAAACATGGAATATGGGCGTAGCAGAGAGGAAAAGTTTGAATGTAATGGAGATGAGATGTCTGAGGAGTATGTGTGGAGTGACGCGTATGGATCGAGTGCGAAATGATGAAGTGCGAAGGAGAACTGGAGTTGTTCGGGAGATGGCTGGTAGAGTTGAGCAGAGGGTGTTGCAATGGTTTGGGCATATGGAGAGAATGGATAATGAGCGATTGGTGAAAAAGATAACTAGATCTGATGTGAGAGGTGTAAGGCTGAGAGGAAGACCACGAATAGGATGGATGGACAGTGTGAAGAGAGCGCTGGATGCGAGAGGGATGTCTGTTGAGCAAGGAAGAGTGGCTGTGCGTGACAGAAATAAATGGAGAGAAATTGTGAATGAATAAGTGATGACGCAGCCCTGAGGGGATATTCTCCCGCATTTGGTCTGATCAGCTAGTCAGGTCAGGTGCGGGTAAGGGGATGGATCTGTTATGATGTGGCAGGGGTAAACCAGTTCTGCTGTCGGGCCCTGCTGCGGATGTCACTGATTGCATTGCGCAGTTGACCCTTGTGTGGTGTGATGCGGTGAGGATCTGTCCGTTCTCCCCTTTGGAGCTAAGATGCGAATGAATGTGTTTGAATGGATGAGTAAATGGAGAGTGAGTCGTCCTGTCTCGGCTACCTCCCTTTTCTTGGGGGAAGCAGCCTAGGTATATAGATAGATAGATATAATTTGGGTATAAGTGTTGTTACCATTTTTCTTGTACTGTATGGCCTAAGGTGTTAATTCGTAGGCCTGGTAAGGTTTTTGTGATTCATGTGGAGTTTTTGATGTCAGGCATTATTAATAATATTTTGTATCTGTAATAATAAATCTTTCTTTAACTGAGCTTTATCCGGTTTTCTCATTCATCAGTGCTGACAGATAAATTTGCTCTTGCTAAATTCATGTTAATAGAGGCTATTGCAGTTAACCATATATGTAACCTGTTTTGCCATTACATTATCCTTATGAGTCCTGAATGTTTAGTTGTTAGTTTGGGCCTTAAACTTTTAAACTTTAACTTGTAATTTTACCTAACTCTTTTGTTTTGAACCTGGAACTTTGCAGGACAGTAGTGATTTTAGTAGTCTCACGAAGTGTTCATTATCTCTGTTCCGTAACACTAGGTTTTTGAAAGATCCGGTAAAGAAAAACTGAATATTTTTGCATTGCTACGATTCGTGTGATATTATTATCCCTATTTTACAAGGTAGAATAGCTCCGAACAAGGAGATTGTTTAATAACCGGTTACCAGTATTTTGTTATTCGGAAAAAATACATACATATCTATACTGAGATCTACAATTAATAACCATTAATTGGTTCATCATATACGCAATTATACTTATCTTGAATCTAAAAAATTATGAAGGATGTAGGGGCATCGACCTGACCCGTTGAGATTTTCTAGATTTTTATTTTTCTGTTAGTCTATTGACTTTTTTTTTTTTAAAAATCTTAACCGTAACTTCTACGATAAAAAGCAGTTCCAATTGGGAATAAGTTACGGCTAAAAGCATTCGCTTTTGATGTAGTTCAAACCTATATATATATATATATATATATATATATATATATAGGTTTGAACTACATATATATATATATATATATATATATATATATATATATATATATATATATATATATATATGTCGTGCCGAGATAGGAAAATTGCCTATTTATCTAAATTAGACAAGTTTTCTGCTTTGTTTGCAAAGTTAGTATTGTTATTGCCTATTTTGTTACATGAGTAATGTTTTTGCATATTTAGTTAAAATCTCCAGCTGCAATCTTTGCTAAATGTTTAAATTAAAATTGATTAAATAATATTGTTTTTCCAGTTTTTTTCTATTCCTTCGGGAGGGAAGCTTATGATGTGGTTGTGGATTGTTGTAACCTTAGTTGCAGAAGATGGCTCTGGGTTAGTAGTAGGACTCTGGAATAACTAATATTTCTCGAGGAAATAAAAATTCCTCCAGTAGCAATTTATCTAAGACAGAAGATAGGTACAAAGATTAGCGATAACAACTGAAAAGAGATAAAGTAAATAAAAAAAAGGATTTTTCATTTCATTTCTTTTATTATTTTTTCTAAAAGTGATAATTTTACACAAAGGATTGTCATTGATTCTCCAATTTCTTGGTCCTCTATTTCGATTTCTAAAAGAGAGAAGGAGGGAGGGAGAGGTAAGAGAAGTAAGGATAGGAAGAAATAAAAATAAGAGAGAATTACTTATTTTTTCGATATTACTTAGAATTAAAGATATTCTTTATATTTATGGAATCTATTTTTATCAACATTTCTAAATAATATTAAATACTTTCAAGTAACCTTTCTTTCATAACAAGTGAGAGGGATGGTAATATGATGTTCTTTATTTGGAGTTTACGACGACAATAAATTACTAAATAATTTTTTCTGAGAGGACAAAGGCATGACGCATGAGTTTTGCCTCCTGGCAATGATAAACTTGTTCTGAAAAGACAATGGAAGGTGAAAGGGGGAAGAGGAGTTAAAGAGGATATAGAAAGAGAGAGAGAGAGGGAGGGAGGGATAGGTAAGAGAAGTAAAAATAGGAAGAAATAAAAATAAGAGAGAGAATTACTTATTTTTCGATATAACTTAGAATTAAAGATATGGATATCATATTTCTAAATAATATTAATTACTTTCAAGTAACCTTTCTTTCATAACAAGTGAGAGGCATGACACATGAGTTTTGCCTCCTGGCAATGATAAACTTGTTCTGAAAAGACAATGGAAGGTGAAAGGGGGAGGAGGCGTTAAAGAGGATATAGAAAGAGAGAGAGAGAGGGAGGGAGGGAAAAGGTAAGACAAGTAAGGATAGGAAGAAATAAAAATAAGAGAGAGAATTACTTATTTTTTCGATATAACTTAGAATTAAAGAGATGGATATCATATTTCTAAATAATATTAATTACTTTCAAGACGATAAAGGAAGGTGAAAGGGGGAGGAGAGAGGAAAAGGTAAGACAAGTAAGGATAGGAAGAAATAAAAATAAGAGAGGGAATTACTTATTTTTTCGATATAACTTAGAATTAAAGAGATGGATATCATATTTCTAAATAATATTAATTACTTTCAAGTAACCTTTCATAACAAGTGAGAGGCATGACGCATGAGTTTTGCCTCCTGGCAATGATAAACTTGTTCTGAAAAGACAATGGAAGGTGAAAGGTGGAGGAGGAGTTTATTTACATAACTTGTTCTGAGAAGCAGGAAGGTGAAAGGGGGGGAGGGGTTGAAGTATAATAAGTTTTCATTTACATAACTTGTTCTGAGAAGCAGGAAGGTGAAAAGGGGAGAGGAGTTAAAATAGTGTGAAGGTTGGTTAAATAGGATATAGAAAGGGAGGGAGCTGGATTCTTTATATTTATGGAATCTATTTTTATCCACATTTCTAAATAATATTAATTACTTTCAAGACGATAAAGGAAGGTGAAAGGGGGAGGAGAGAGGAAAAGGTAAGACAAGTAAGGATAGGAAGAAATAAAAATAAGAGAGGGAATTACTTATTTTTTCGATATAACTTAGAATTAAAGAGATGGATATCATATTTCTAAATAATATTAATTACTTTCAAGACGATAAAGGAAGGTGAAAGGGGGAGGAGAGAGGAAAAGGTAAGACAAGTAAGGATAGGAAGAAATAAAAATAAGAGAGGGAATTACTTATTTTTTCGATATAACTTAGAATTAAAGAGATGGATATCATATTTCTAAATAATATTAATTACTTTCAAGACGATAAAGGAAGGTGAAAGGGGGAGGAGAGAGGAAAAGGTAAGACAAGTAAGGATAGGAAGAAATAAAAATAAGAGAGGGAATTACTTATTTTTTCGATATAACTTAGAATTAAAGAGATGGATATCATATTTCTAAATAATATTAATTACTTTCAAGACGATAAAGGAAGGTGAAAGGGGGAGGAGAGAGGAAAAGGTAAGACAAGTAAGGATAGGAAGAAATAAAAATAAGAGAGGGAATTACTTATTTTTTCGATATAAGTAGAGGAAAAGGTAAGACAAGTAAGGATAGGAAGAAATAAAAATAAGAGAGGCAATTACTTATTTTTTCGATATAATTTAGAATTAAAGAGATGGATATCATATTTCTAAATAATATTAATTACTTTCAAGACGATAAAGGAAGGTGAAAGGGGAAGGAGAGAGGAAAAGGTAAGACAAGTAAGGATAGGAAGAAATAAAAATAAGAGAGGGAATTACTTATTTTTTCGATATAACTTAGAATTAAAGAGATGGATATCATATTTCTAAATAATATTAATTACTTTCAAGACGATAAAGGAAGGTGAAAGGGTGAGGAGAGAGGAAAAGGTAAGACAAGTAAGGATAGGAAGAAATAAAAATAAGAGAGGCAATTACTTATTTTTTCGATATAACTTAGAATTAAAGAGATGGATATCATATTTCTAAATAATATTAATTACTTTCAAGACGATAAAGGAAGGTGAAAGGGGAAGGAGAGAGGAAAAGGTAAGACAAGTAAGGATAGGAAGAAATAAAAATAAGAGAGGGAATTACTTATTTTTTCGATATAACTTAGAATTAAAGAGATGGATATCATATTTCTAAATAATATTAATTACTTTCAAGACGATAAAGGAAGGTGAAAGGGTGAGGAGAGAGGAAAAGGTAAGACAAGTAAGGATAGGAAGAAATAAAAATAAGAGAGGCAATTACTTATTTTTTCGATATAATTTAGAATTAAAGAGATGGATATCATATTTCTAAATAATATTAATTACTTTCAAGACGATAAAGGAAGGTGAAAGGGGAAGGAGAGAGGAAAAGGTAAGACAAGTAAGGATAGGAAGAAATAAAAATAAGAGAGGGAATTACTTATTTTTTCGATATAAGTAGAGGAAAAGGTAAGACAAGTAAGGATAGGAAGAAATAAAAATAAGAGAGGGAATTACTTATTTTTTCGATATAAGTAGAGGAAAAGGTAAGACAAGTAAGGATAGGAAGAAATAAAAATAAGAGAGGGAATTACTTATTTTTTCGATATAAGTAGAGGAAAAGGTAAGACAAGTAAGGATAGGAAGAAATAAAAATAAGAGAGGAAATTACTTATTTTTTCGATATAAGTAGAGGAAAAGGTAAGACAAGTAAGGATAGGAAGAAATAAAAATAAGAGAGGAAATTACTTATTTTTTCGATATAACTAGAGGAAAAGGTAAGACAAGTAAGGATAGGAAGAAATAAAAATAAGAGAGGGAATTACTTATTTTTTCGATATAACTTAGAATTAAAGAGATGGATATCATATTTCTAAATAATATTAATTACTTTCAAGACGATAAAGGAAGGTGAAAGGGTGAGGAGAGAGGAAAAGGTAAGACAAGTAAGGATAGGAAGAAATAAAAATAAGAGAGGGAATTACTTATTTTTTCGATATAACTTAGAATTAAAGAGATGGATATCATATTTCTAAATAATATTAATTACTTTCAAGACGATAAAGGAAGGTGAAAGGGGAAGGAGAGAGGAAAAGGTAAGACAAGTAAGGATAGGAAGAAATAAAAATAAGAGAGGGAATTACTTATTTTTTCGATATAAGTAGAGGAAAAGGTAAGACAAGTAAGGATAGGAAGAAATAAAAATAAGAGAGGAAATTACTTATTTTTTCGATATAACTTAGAATTAAAGAGATGGATATCATATTTCTAAATAATATTAATTACTTTCAAGACGATAAAGGAAGGTGAAAGGGGAAGGAGAGAGGAAAAGGTAAGACAAGTAAGGATAGGAAGAAATAAAAATAAGAGAGGGAATTACTTATTTTTTCGATATAACTTAGAATTAAAGAGATGGATATCATATTTCTAAATAATATTAATTACTTTCAAGACGATAAAGGAAGGTGAAAGGGTGAGGAGAGAGGAAAAGGTAAGACAAGTAAGGATAGGAAGAAATAAAAATAAGAGAGGCAATTACTTATTTTTTCGATATAATTTAGAATTAAAGAGATGGATATCATATTTCTAAATAATATTAATTACTTTCAAGACGATAAAGGAAGGTGAAAGGGGAAGGAGAGAGGAAAAGGTAAGACAAGTAAGGATAGGAAGAAATAAAAATAAGAGAGGGAATTACTTATTTTTTCGATATAACTAGAGGAAAAGGTAAGACAAGTAAGGATAGGAAGAAATAAAAATAAGAGAGGGAATTACTTATTTTTTCGATATAAGTAGAGGAAAAGGTAAGACAAGTAAGGATAGGAAGAAATAAAAATAAGAGAGGAAATTACTTATTTTTTCGATATAACTAGAGGAAAAGGTAAGACAAGTAAGGATAGGAAGAAATAAAAATAAGAGAGGGAATTACTTATTTTTTCGATATAACTTAGAATTAAAGAGATGGATATCATATTTCTAAATAATATTAATTACTTTCAAGACGATAAAGGAAGGTGAAAGGGGGAGGAGAGAGGAAAAGGTAAGACAAGTAAGGATAGGAAGAAATAAAAATAAGAGAGGCAATTACTTATTTTTTCGATATAACTTAGAATTAAAGAGATGGATATCATATTTCTAAATAATATTAATTACTTTCAAGACGATAAAGGAAGGTGAAAGGGGAAGGAGAGAGGAAAAGGTAAGACAAGTAAGGATAGGAAGAAATAAAAATAAGAGAGGGAATTACTTATTTTTTCGATATAACTTAGAATTAAAGAGATGGATATCATATTTCTAAATAATATTAATTACTTTCAAGACGATAAAGGAAGGTGAAAGGGGGAGGAGAGAGGAAAAGGTAAGACAAGTAAGGATAGGAAGAAATAAAAATAAGAGAGGCAATTACTTATTTTTTCGATATAAGTAGAGGAAAAGGTAAGACAAGTAAGGATAGGAAGAAATAAAAATAAGAGAGGGAATTGGTGAAAGGGGGAGGAGAGAGGAAAAGGTAAGACAAGTAAGGATAGGAAGAAATAAAAATAAGAGAGGGAATTACTTATTTTTTCGATATAACTTAGAATTAAAGAGATGGATATCATATTTCTAAATAATATTAATTACTTTCAAGACGATAAAGGAAGGTGAAAGGGGAAGGAGAGAGGAAAAGGTAAGACAAGTAAGGATAGGAAGAAATAAAAATAAGAGAGGGAATTACTTATTTTTTCGATATAAGTAGAGGAAAAGGTAAGACAAGTAAGGATAGGAAGAAATAAAAATAAGAGAGGAAATTACTTTCAAGACGATAAAGGAAGGTGAAAGGGGAAGGAGAGAGGAAAAGGTAAGACAAGTAAGGATAGGAAGAAATAAAAATAAGAGAGGGAATTACTTATTTTTTCGATATAACTTAGAATTAAAGAGATGGATATCATATTTCTAAATAATATTAATTACTTTCAAGACGATAAAGGAAGGTGAAAGGGGGAGGAGAGAGGAAAAGGTAAGACAAGTAAGGATAGGAAGAAATAAAAATAAGAGATAGAATTAAAGAGATGGATATCATATTTCTAAATAATATTAATTACTTTCAAGACGATAAAGGAAGGTGAAAGGGGAAGGAGAGAGGAAAAGGTAAGACAAGTAAGGATAGGAAGAAATAAAAATAAGAGAGGGAATTACTTATTTTTTCGATATAAGTAGAGGAAAAGGTAAGACAAGTAAGGATAGGAAGAAATAAAAATAAGAGAGGGAATTACTTATTTTTTCGATATAAGTAGAGGAAAAGGTAAGACAAGTAAGGATAGGAAGAAATAAAAATAAGAGAGGAAATTACTTATTTTTTCGATATAAGTAGAGGAAAAGGTAAGACAAGTAAGGATAGGAAGAAATAAAAATAAGAGAGGGAATTACTTATTTTTCGATATAACTTAGAATTAAAGAGATGGATATCATATTTCTAAATAATATTAATTACTTTCAAGACGATAAAGGAAGGTGAAAGGGGAAGGAGAGAGGAAAAGGTAAGACAAGTAAGGATAGGAAGAAATAAAAATAAGAGAGGGAATTACTTATTTTTTCGATATAACTTAGAATTAAAGAGATGGATATCATATTTCTAAATAATATTAATTACTTTCAAGACGATAAAGGAAGGTGAAAGGGGGAGGAGAGAGGAAAAGGTAAGACAAGTAAGGATAGGAAGAAATAAAAATAAGAGAGGGAATTACTTATTTTTTCGATATAACTTAGAATTAAAGAGATGGATATCATATTTCTAAATAATATTAATTACTTTCAAGACGATAAAGGAAGGTGAAAGGGGAAGGAGAGAGGAAAAGGTAAGACAAGTAAGGATAGGAAGAAATAAAAATAAGAGAGGGAATTACTTATTTTTTCGATATAAGTAGAGGAAAAGGTAAGACAAGTAAGGATAGGAAGAAATAAAAATAAGAGAGGCAATTACTTATTTTTTCGATATAACTTAGAATTAAAGAGATGGATATCATATTTCTAAATAATATTAATTACTTTCAAGACGATAAAGGAAGGTGAAAGGGGAAGGAGAGAGGAAAAGGTAAGACAAGTAAGGATAGGAAGAAATAAAAATAAGAGAGGGAATTACTTATTTTTTCGATATAACTTAGAATTAAAGAGATGGATATCATATTTCTAAATAATATTAATTACTTTCAAGACGATAAAGGAAGGTGAAAGGGTGAGGAGAGAGGAAAAGGTAAGACAAGTAAGGATAGGAAGAAATAAAAATAAGAGAGGCAATTACTTATTTTTTCGATATAACTTAGAATTAAAGAGATGGATATCATATTTCTAAATAATATTAATTACTTTCAAGACGATAAAGGAAGGTGAAAGGGTGAGGAGAGAGGAAAAGGTAAGACAAGTAAGGATAGGAAGAAATAAAAATAAGAGAGGCAATTACTTATTTTTTCGATATAAGTAGAGGAAAAGGTAAGACAAGTAAGGATAGGAAGAAATAAAAATAAGAGAGGAAATTACTTATTTTTTCGATATAACTAGAGGAAAAGGTAAGACAAGTAAGGATAGGAAGAAATAAAAATAAGAGAGGAAATTACTTATTTTTTCGATATAAGTAGAGGAAAAGGTAAGACAAGTAAGGATAGGAAGAAATAAAAATAAGAGAGGAAATTACTTATTTTTTCGATAAAGGAAGGTGAAAGGTGGAGGAAGAGGAAAAGGTAAGACAAGTAAGGATAGGAAGAAATAAAAATAAGAGAGGGAATTACTTATTTTTTCGATATAACTTAGAATTAAAGAGATGGATATCATATTTCTAAATAATATTAATTACTTTCAAGACGATAAAGGAAGGTGAAAGGGTGAGGAGAGAGGAAAAGGTAAGACAAGTAAGGATAGGAAGAAATAAAAATAAGAGGGAATTACTTATTTTTTCGATATAACTTAGAATTAAAGAGATGGATATCATATTTCTAAATAATATTAATTACTTTCAAGACGATAAAGGAAGGTGAAAGGGGAAGGAGAGAGGAAAAGGTAAGACAAGTAAGGATAGGAAGAAATAAAAATAAGAGAGGGAATTACTTATTTTTTCGATATAACTTAGAATTAAAGAGATGGATATCATATTTCTAAATAATATTAATTACTTTCAAGACGATAAAGGAAGGTGAAAGGGGGAGGAGAGAGGAAAAGGTAAGACAAGTAAGGATAGGAAGAAATAAAAATAAGAGAGGGAATTACTTATTTTTTCGATATAAGTAGAGGAAAAGGTAAGACAAGTAAGGATAGGAAGAAATAAAAATAAGAGAGGAAATTACTTATTTTTTCGATATAACTAGAGGAAAAGGTAAGACAAGTAAGGATAGGAAGAAATAAAAATAAGAGAGGGAATTACTTATTTTTTCGATATAACTTAGAATTAAAGAGATGGATATCATATTTCTAAATAATATTAATTACTTTCAAGACGATAAAGGAAGGTGAAAGGGGAAGGAGAGAGGAAAAGGTAAGACAAGTAAGGATAGGAAGAAATAAAAATAAGAGGGAATTACTTATTTTTTCGATATAACTTAGAATTAATGAGATGGATATCATATTTCTAAATAATATTAATTACTTTCAAGACGATAAAGGAAGGTGAAAGGGGGAGGAGAGAAGAAAAGGTAAGACAAGTAAGGATAGGAAGAAATAAAAATAAGAGAGGGAATTACTTATTTTTCGATATAACTTAGAATTAAAGAGATGGATATCATATTTCTAAATAATATTAATTACTTTCAAGACGATAAAGGAAGGTGAAAGGGGGAGGAGAGAGGAAAAGGTAAGACAAGTAAGGATAGGAAGAAATAAAAATAAGAGAGGGAATTACTTATTTTTTCGATATAACTAGAGGAAAAGGTAAGACAAGTAAGGATAGGAAGAAATAAAAATAAGAGAGGAAATTACTTTCAAGACGATAAAGGAAGGTGAAAGGGGAGGAGAGAAGAAAAGGTAAGACAAGTAAGGATAGGAAGAAATAAAAATAAGAGAGGGAATTACTTATTTTTTCGATATTAGTAGATGTGAAGGTATGACAAGTTAGGATAGTAAGAAATAAATAATAAGAGGAAATTACTTATTTCGATATAACTAGAGGAAAAGGTAAGACAAGTAAGGATAGGAAGAAATAAAAATAAGAGAGGAAATTACTTATTTTTTCGATATAACTTAAAATTAAAGAGATGGATATCATATTTCTAAATAATATTAATTACTTTCAAGACGATAAAGAAAGGTGAAAGGGGGAGGAGAGGTTAAAGAGGATATAGAAAGAGAGAAAGGAGAAGTTATTTACATAACTTGTTCTGAGAAGCAGGAAGGTGAAAGGGGGGGGAGGGGTTGAAGTATAATAAGTTTTTATTTACATAACTTGTTCTGAGAAGCAGGAAGGTGAAAAGGGGGGAGGAGTTAAAATAGTGTGAATGTTGGTTAAATAGAATATAGAAAGGGAGGGAGAAGGATTCTTTATATTTATGGAATCTATTTTTATCCACATTTCTAAATAATATTAATTACTTTCAAGACGATAAAGGAAGGTGAAAGGGGGAGGAGGGGTTGAAGAGGATATAGAGAGAGAGGGAAAGGTTATTTACATAACTTGTTCTGAGAAGCAGGAAGGTGAAAGGGGGGGAGGGGTTGAAGTATAATAAGTTTATTTACATAACTTGTTCTGAGAAGCAGGAAGGTGGAAGGAAGGGAGGGGAGACCAAGGATGAGATAGATAGCAGGGGGCGGTGACTGACTATCCTGCTGTGCTCTGATTGGCTGAAGGATACCATAATTCTAGCGTGCTTATTGGTTGGCCAGTTGCCTCACTACAGATAGGAAAGTCAACTCCAAAACATCTTACTTTTATATAGGATTATAGACTTTATTAACAATACCTCTTCAAAAGGAAGTGCCTCATATATATAGAGAGGGTTTAGTGGGCTTAGTTAAAGGTTCTTCTCTCTTCATTTAAGGTAACACCTCATTGTTATATATGGTCATACTTTTGTCATAAATGCACAGATTAGTAATAGTTAATGTTGGATTGTTTTTTGTTGTTTTACAATAATTCAATCAAAACACCTCTTTCATTTGAACCTTAACTCCTCGGACTAGAGTGGACTGTGCCGCCGCTAGAAAGAGTTTTTGAGGAATATTGGCTGCCGCATTATAGTCTCTATCCAGAAAAGCTCCACCGATTGGACAAAAAATAGTTGTTGTTACTTTAACTGCTAGTGCTGGAATGGAGCTGGAAGTTTGGAGAATATTTCTGTGCTGGGGGACTTTGTCGTTATAGGTAATATCACTCACGTAGACCCCGAAGGTAGCACACCCCCTTCTTCTTCCCCTCCTCATCTTTCTTAAATCCTACAATATTCAAAGGTCCCTTGTAACCTAAATGTCGGTTGTTGTTGTCGTGGTAGGTGTTGTCTGTGTTGCTCGACGAACTTCGAGTGTCGGTCTTTCAATTCGTTTAACTGGTCCACGGAGAACGTTCTTCCGACGTACTACCCGTTGATGAAGTGCATAGACGATGGTTGACTTCGCACCCTTGGGTGAAGAGTTATACAAAAACATTCATCTTGGTAAAGTCTGGCCATTCGACCAGACCTTTGGAGTAGATCTTCTATCATCGCACTGCACAGCTGACGGCCATCCAAGAGATAGCCAGACATCTCTTTTCGAAGAGAGGAGTGACATTCTCCGAGTCCAACAGTATTTTGCCCAGGGAACATTTAATATTGTTATAATATCGTTTAGTCTTGGAGGACTTCATGGTCTAGCCTAGCTAACAATTATCTTGCTTATTGAGAAAGGAAGGAATGTGGTTTTATGATCTGTTTCGTTTATCTATTTTTTTCCCTAATAGGTTTAAAAGGCATTTATGATAAAAAAATCGCCCACTAAAAGATTGAAAGGCATTTATGATCCCAAAAAAAGTCTACTATATATTAATGATCTATAGTAAGATGTAAAAAAAATTCAAAAACCAACTTTATTGATAACAATCCGATATAGCCACTTGCCTGCTAAAGGGTTGAAAGGCATTTATAATTCCCAGAAAAGTCTACTGTCTAATTGTCTATAGTAAGATGTAAAATATAAAATATTCAAAAACCAACTTTATTGATAATAACCTGATATAGCTACTTACCTGCTAAATCTATACTGCCCTATTTAAGGACTATATATGCTTTCTCAATATTCATAGATTTTTTTCCTTCCTATAGTTCAAAAACTGTCTTTTGGGCAAAAATTATGCTAATCTTAGGGGGAAATACATAAACATACTATTTTATCAACAATATACTGGGTGAAATAGCAGTCTTTAAAATATTTAAAAATCAACCTTATTGAAATTTTTATACAATCGCTTGCTCACTAAAAGACTAAATAAAAAATTATGACAGCACAAACTAAATTATTATTATTTTTTTTTCAGGATATTATGATAAGTGCATGAAACTTACAAAGATCATTAAAGAAATAAAAAAATATAATCAGTTAAGAAAAAGGTCCCCCCCGCCTGAAGTGGATAGTTTTTGTATTGAAAGAATTTCATTTTTTTATGAAAAAATTCAAAAAGTTTAAAAAAAAAAAAAATTAAATAGAAAAATATTGAAAAAAATACAAAAACTAACTAAAAAAATAAAAAAATATAACAAGCATTTACTGCCCCCACCACCACTTCCACCGTTCCGGTTGCCACTACCACTACAGCTACTATCCCCACCACCACCATCACCGCTCCCACAACAGCTACTATCCCCACCACCACCATCACCGCTCCCACCACAGCCACCATCACTACCACCATTCCCACCGCCACCATCGCCGCCACAACCACCACCGTTGCCAACACCACAGCCACCATCGCTACCATCATTCCCACCGCCACCAAAGCTACTATCCCCACTACCACCATCACCGCTCCCACCACAACCACCACCGTTGCCAACACCACAGCCACCATCGCTACCATCATTCCCACCGCCACCACAGCCGCTATCGCCGCCACAACCACCACCGTTTCCAACACCACAGCCACCATCGCTACCATCATTCCCACCGCCACCACAGCCGCTATCGCCGCCACAACCACCACCGTTTCCAACACCACAGCCACCATCGCTACCATCATTCCCACCGCCACCACAGCCGCTATCGCCGCCACAACCACCACCGTTTCCAACACCACAGCCACCATCGCTACCATCATTCCCACCGCCACCACAGCCGCCACAACCACCACCGTTGTCGTCACCACAGCCACAACAGTCGCCGTCATCACCACCCCCACTACAGCCATCACCATATAAAAAAAAGAGAGGACGGCCCCCAAAAAGACAACAGAAGAAAACATTACTGAGACGACCCAAAAGAAGTTCCCTACGATCTCAAGAACTACCCCCTCAAGAAGAACTTCAAAACAACCCTTCTACTAATAATACAATTCCTTTTGAAAAACATGTTTACATAAATTACCCTTGCTTTCAAAACACCATCCCCTTTACAAACCTAAACACAAATCAAAACATCCCCTTCATTTTTCAAAATATCCCAACTGAAAATCACTTAGAAATTCAAAATAGTCTCTCTCTTCAAAATTTTCCCACTGTTAACAGTTATTTTTATGTTCAAAATCAACCCGGTGGAAATCATTTTGAAAACACACAAAATACAACACAATACACCCCCTCCATCGGAAACCACGCATATACCCTCCCCTTTTCAAATGAAAGCATCCCCTCCAATAGATATTCAAATGTTCAAAACTGTGAAAATAATCTTTTAAATTCAACAGTTCAAAATTCTTCCTATTTATCAGATGTAAGTCAATATTCTGATAGTTTATATGATTTGATAAAAAGTTTAGATATTTAATTAAATATTGTTAAATATCTTTTTTCCCTATTGTATCTGAAAATTTTTCAATCTAACTATTCTTTTAAAAAGGGGCGCACTAACATATTGGCAACACTATGATCAAATATTTTTAGCACTGAGTTTGGTTTGGATTTAGATATGTTTTCAATGATGAATGATCAAAGCAGACCATCAACATCAAAGGAACCTTCAGGAAAGAAAAGAATTAGACAATCAGAAGAGGAAGAGACTGGTCCTCCTGAAGCTGATATAAATATTAGAAATAAAAAAAAGAGGCTATCGGAAGAAAATGAAGGTTCTTCATCTGATTGTTCTGTCTCTTCCACCTCTTCTTCTTCTTCTTGTTCTTCAGATGACACTCGAGTAAAAAATAACAGAAATATTCTGTATAGACTATTATATAAATTGATGTTAAAGAACGCGACTTTGAAAAAAAAAACGAATGAAAAAGGTTTATAAAAGAATAAGAAAAAGGAAAAGAGAAAAAAAGATAATAAGGTACTATAGTATAAAACTAACATTTGGCTCTCAAAAATACTAAACATCCCTAGGAGAGCAATAGTTCTTTTATCAGGATTTTATGAATATAAGTAATGTATTTTCTTATTTCCAATAGATTTTATTGTTTTTTTCTTTGTGTTATTTTTTGTTTCCAGCTCACCAGGGTCTTATAGTTTCTCATTTCTGCTTTTTTTCTATATAAAAAAAAAACTTTTTCAAATATCTATTGTCCTCCATATTATTTTATAACAGCATATATTATCAATATTTTTTCTTGGCTTATTTTATTTCTTTTTATCTACTAATTCTTCATTGTTTTTCAACAATTTCTGAATTATTCTATCTTCTATCATATTTTTTTCCATTTAGCAAATATAGATGAATGTTATTATAATAAGTTTAGTTTTATATATTTCAATATTTTAGATAAATATATGCCTTTTTAGATTATCAGTGGCAGCTGAATGTCTCCATAGTTTCTCTACTAAGAGTGATTTTCGCATTTATGATTAAAAAATAAAAAAGTCGCCCGCTAAAGGGTTGATAATCCCCCAAAAAAGTCTACTGTGCAGTAGTGATCTACAATAAGATGTAAAATATAAAATATTCAAAAAACCAACTTTATTGATAACCTAATATAGCCACTTGCCAGCTAAAGGATGCGAAATATTAATTGTCTATAGTAAGATGCGGTTTTTCACCTGTATATGTCCTGAGATGATATTTCATTGAATACTTATTCAGGAATGGTTTAGCACAGTAGTGGCAGTAGTCCAATTCTTTACCCAAATGGATACTCTTCTTATGAATTTTGAATGAAGATCCAGTATTGAAGAGAAAACCGCATTCATCACAGAGGTGGAGATTTCTTGTATTGTGATATGTTTTCCGATAAAACCTTGTCATAGGAGGCAAATGATTTTCTCTCATTTTTTTGGTGATATTTTAGATTTTTTCTTATTTTGAAACATTTATCACAATGGTCACATTTATATATGATTTTTTTAAAACCTAAATTGTATGGTTCGTTTGTTTCTTTACTATATACCTCCTCTCTTCCCACCCTTAGGTGAAAAGTTGTATGAATACATTCATCTTGGTAAAGTCTGGCCTTTCGACCTCGTCTCCTCTCCGTTTACTCTTGAATTGGAAAGATCTCCGATCGCACAGCTGGGAAACCTTGACGGCCATCTGAGAGACGACCAGACTGACATTCTTTGAGTCTAAGAGAATCTTATCCATAACATTCTTATATCGTTTTGTCTTCGACCCTATAGAAAGGGTATTATTTTAGATATTTAAAAATAAATAGTATATATATATTTTTTTATTTTTAAAGGATAAAATATAATGGAGGAATCTGATATAGAATTACTTGTTCCCTCTATTACAGAAAAAGAGGGGTGTGATATAGATATAGAATCATTTATTCCCTCTATTTTAAACCATGAAGAATATTTTGATAATATAGATTGTGAAGATAATTTCGATGATATAGAATCCTTGATTTCATCTATTGAACCCTTACCTATATATAGGTCTGTAACTCCAGTTTGGGAAATGGACAAAGAAATTAAGATGATGGAAATTTTTCAGATAAATGATAGAAATATATGTTTCTCACCCTTCTCTATAAAACATCTTTTTATTTTTCTTTGGAAATTAAACGTTAAAGATTTTAGATCTATATCTGAATATTTGCCTCCATTTAAAGAATTATATGAAGGGATAAAAATTGTTGTTTTTTTTGCTAAAGACTTAAAGATGAATGATATTTATTGGTCAGAATTAATAAAGTTGAAGGATATATTAATAAAACGATTTAAGCGAGGATCTGAGATAAATATAAGAGTAGTGGTAGAACAAACAACGAAAAAAAAATTTGAGTTAAATATAGCAACTTCAGTAAATGTTGCCATAGTTCCTTTTATAAGTTTTATTTTTGCACTTCACTGGGGTAGGAGCAGTGGTAAATTTCTTTTTTGGGAAATAAATCAGAGAAAACCAAAAAAATATGCAAAGATGTTGTCAGGAAAAATTACTAAAATAGGAGTTGTAAAAAAAGTGAGGGTTATCGAAATAAAATTAACTAATGGTATTATAATAACATTGTTTACAATTTGGTCGTTTAAAAATAAACCATTATTCGGTTTACGAGATAAAAAATATACTATGGAAGATCTTAATCAACTAAAAGATATAGTCTTTGGTGAAAATTTATTAACTGACTATGAAATCAAAGAATGTGAGTATCAAAGCATTGTTCAGCTCCCTGAGTTTAATATCTGTAGTTCACATTGCTTAAATACACCTTATCATTTAAGGGAAAAAGATTTTATGTCTAGTTATGTTGATGAAGGAGTTATAATCTTAAATAAAATTTATTCAATAAATAAAATTAAATTGATACCAAAGTCAACTATCAATGTCTATGAAAATGTAAGAGTATATACTATTAATGAACCTTTCATTATATCAATTAAAAATGATGATACTCTGATCTTTGTAGCTGAAATAACAGAACCTTTATGGACAAATCCTGAAAATGTCATAGGTTAGATAGGTGGGCTGAAATTGATTTTCACCTCAGAGTTATATACAACTATCCAGTCGCCTCTGTCTTAGTTGCATAATGTAGTTTCTTTTTATACAATAAAAATATTGAACAAAAAAAGTTGGTTTTTAAATATTTTTTATTCTACATCTTACTATAGACAATTAATATTTCTCATAGAATGTCACCTCTCTTTTCGAAAAGAGATGTCTGGCTATCTTTCGGATGACCGCCAAGGCTTCTCAGCTATGCAGTGCGATGATAGAAGATCTGTCGTCGACGAATGGAACGCACCACAGATGCAAGGGACCTCTGAATATCGTAGGGTTTAAGAAAGATGATGAGGAAGGAGGAGGTGTACTACCTTCGGGGTCTACGTCGTTGCTCTGCCAAGAGTGATATTACCTACAACGACAAAGTCCCCCAGCACAGAAATATTCTCCAAACTTTTAGCTCAAGAATAACCGTGCATTTATGACAAAGGTGTAGTCGTCGTATATAACAGAGGCGTTAAAACAATACAAAAATGGGGAACAGGAGGGTATATAAACCCTTTTTCCCCCAACAAATATTAGAAAAGATGAAGAAAACTGAAACACATCGGTCGGAGTATAAGAGAGAAGAGGAGTCCCTATTAGAAAAAGAGAAGAAGAAGGACTTAAATAAATCCATTATTATAGAAGCTCTCAAGAATGATAAAGGGAATACATGCATCTCCTTTTTCACTTTCAACTATATCCTTGATACTGTATGGCTCTTAGATGAAGGGGTTGAAGCCATATCTAATTTTATGTTTCATTATTCTGAGTTATACAAGATTGGAAAGATAAATGTGGGTATATTTCTTGCTAAAGATTTGAAGATGAAAGAAAAATCTTATTTATCTAAGTTAAAGAAAGAGAAATATATATCAGTTGGTCGGTTTGAGCGAGGAGATGAGGAAAATCTAAGAGAATTAATAGAAGAGATGATGAAGGAGATTTTCGGTGGTAATTATCGGTTAGAATCATCCCCCTCATCAAATGTGGCATTAGTTGCCTGTATTGGTCTCAGTATAAATCTCCACTGGATGACGGAAATGGACGATGCTGGTTCTAAACCCTTTTGGGGTGTAGATGAAAAAAACTCAAAGAAAGGCTAAGATGTTTTCAGGTACTCTTAATAAAATTGGGTCAAAAGATGGTATAAAATTTTTTGAAATAAATACACAAGATAATAGTGTTGTGACAGTATTTATATGTTCGAACAAAGAACCCTTCTTCACTGAACGAAATGAAGAATTTACTAGAGATGACCTAAACTATTTAAAAAGGATGGTCTTTGATAAAAATTTGTTAGAAAATTATGAAGTTAGGATATATGATGATTTTCATGAAATTTTGCTTCCAAAGGTTAAAATAAAGAAATCACATCGCTTGGATGTACCTTCTTATATGAGGAAAAATATTATGTCAAAATATATTGAAGGAGGTGTATATCTGAGAAAAATTTATTTGGAAAATAAATTTGAGATGGATGAAAAGGGAGTTAGTCTTGAAGCGATTGGTGAGGGTATTTATTGTGATGGGATTGTACCAACACTTATCGTAAATGAACCTTTTATTGTGTGTTTGAGAAATAAATATGGATTAATGTCAGTAGCTATAGTAACAGAACCCATTTGGGAATGAGATAATAAGAAATACTATAATATTTTATAGGATCTAAATTGATTAAATATTTTTATTGAAATATGGAAAGTTTTATTTTTAAATATAAAAAAATAAAGATTTAGTAATATCTATATTTTTATTTACTTTCTTTATACATTGAGGCCAGCAATCTCTATAAAAGACCCTCTTCACTCGACAGATAGTTACTCATCATGGATCTCACCGTTGGGAGAGATGAGGGATCTCAACCTTCCACTAAAATCATTCTAAAGAGAAAAAGAGAGATTTCTTTGAAAAAGAAAGAAAGAAAGAAAAAGAGGTTTTATATAGTGTCAACACAAGCTACCCCACAAGACACTAAGATAACTGAGGCCTCGACAGAGGATTCGGCTGTTGTATCAACGGAAGCCATTGGAGAGGTATCAGCTACCTCAGCAGGAGCAAAGAAGGATTCTACCCCACTAGATATTATTGAAGACCAAAATAAAATTGTGTCCACAGAAGCCACTGAAGAGGAATCGGTTGCATCAGAAGGAGCCGAGAAGGATTCTACTCTACCAAAGCTGATTGAAGAGAAACCGGTTGCAACAGAAGGAGCCGAGAAGGATTCTACTCCACCAAAACCGATTGAAGAGGAATCGATTGTGTCAACAGGACCCGAGAAGGTTTCTACACCATCAGATACTGAGATAATTGAAATAGATGTAAACCCCAATGATTTCCCATCAGCAGAAATTAAGATCTCATAAGATGTTGAAGAAGTTTTCCGTGGGAAATCTGCAGTGTTTTAAAACGAATCTTCACCATTAACTGAGAAAAAAAATAACAGTGAAGAGAATAAGAATGACAAGTCTATAGAAAAAAAAGATATTCATTAACCTTTTAGTGGACAACCAATCACCGACCAGATAGATAGATCAGCAAGGGTTGATGTTTTATATAACTTAGAATTTTTTATTTCTAATAAAAGGTAAAAAAAAATTTTTTTATATTTTTCCCACTTTCTAATGCTGTGCTGAAGTGTAGTTTAAAAAAACTTACATCTATTCCTTATCATAATATCACTTTATTATTTTTTCTTATATAGTTTGTTTATAAACATTCACAGATCAGCATGTGAGAGGGTGTGTGGGGTGAAAAAAAGGCATAAGGGGGTGCAAGGAATAGCATGGTGGAATGAAGAGGTGAGACAGCACTGAAGAAGACAATAACTCTAATCCTATGAATTAAAGTCTTTTGGCTGAATATTTTTATTGTGAAGAAAAAACAACCGTACAACCAGATAGTCGCATATAACCCTGAGATAAAGAAAAATTTCAGTACTTGTTGATCTATCTATCTGGTTGGCGGTTGGTTGCCCACTAAAGGCTTACTAAGAAATATAGTAGGATGTGAGAGTGATCTCATTGTACTTTTCGAAGACATCAAATCTAAATTTATTTTTTAATAGATATTTTTATTTTTCATTTCTATAATTCAAATCAATTATAATGGAAATTTTGGATTCAGATTATTTTACATTTGTTTTTTTTATTATTATATTAATAATAATTATTACAATTACAATTGCTGTCAACTACAAATATGATAATTCAATATAAATTTTCTTTTTATAGTATCTAACCCTTTAGCGGGCAGCCAACTGCCAACCAGATAGGTCAGCAATTACCTTTTCGCCTCAGTGTTATATAAGACCATATGGTCATACGACTACACCTTTGTCATAAATGCACGGAGTAGTAGTAGTTAGTGTTGGATTGTTACAATAATATTTCAACCAAAATACCTCTTTCATTTGAACCTTAACTCCTCGGACTAGAGTGGTGGTGGACGGTGCCGTCACTAGAAAGAGTTTTTGAGCAATATTGGCTGCCGCATTACAGTCTCCACCGATTGGACAAAAAGTACTTCTTGTTACTTTAAATGCTGGTGCTGGGATGGAACTGGAAGTTTAGAGAATGTTTCTGTGCTGGGGGACTTTGTCGTTGTAGTAGGTAGTATCACTCTTGGCAGAGCAACGACGTAGACCCCGAAGGTACACCTCCTTCTTCTTCCCCTCCTCATCTTTCTTATTATTCGTTGACTCGCTTGTATTCTCCGGTTAGCCAAGAGTCGACTCGTTTTTTCAACTTAATCATCCCCGAGTCGCAGTAGTACTGTTTTGAAGTGAGTCTATTCTTTTTAATAATTTTTCGAGTTTCGGGATCCAGCTCTACAAAGAAAGCGATATTCTTTCTGCCCGGATCGACTCCGATGATCCTCTTCCCATCCAAAGTTGACGACGGGGTGGGAATCGATGGCGCCGCAGTCCCGTCGTTTCTCTTTTTCTTCTTCTCGGAAGAAAAAGTATTATCGACGTCGTGGTATCTATAATATCTAACTGAACAAGCCACTCCGTCGGTTGATCGAACGTCACCTTCTTACCTCCCATGCGATCTAATAGACTCATACAGGAGGAAAGCCTTTTGCTTGTAAATACGGTAAGAAGACTTTCTCAGATAAATCAAACCTAAGAAATCACATACGAAGAGAAAGCAGATTGCCTGGTGTTCTAACACAAGTAACTATTCCCCCTATATACAATCTCTACCAGACAGCCTAAGCCACTTGTACCATCCTTGCTTCAGTAGGAATAGACCGGTCCTGCAGTGGAGAAAACTATAAAAAATAACCTAAAAAAAAGTGTACTTTATTTATTCTGAAGAATTTTAAATAATTATTTTTAATAACTATTTTTTCTTTATACTTAAAAATAATAGATATGGAAGTTTCGAACCTAATAAAACATAAACTCACCCACACGGGGGGGAAAGCAAAAAAAAAAGATACTCTAAAAAGACACGAAATAATACACACTAAAAAAAACCTTAAACCTATTAATATTGAGAAGATTTTCTCACAAATCAAACTTAAGGTTAGAAAATATGGCAGATGTTTTAGAAGTGCACTTTGAAGTTCTCTATGAGAAAAACCTTTCGTAAAATAGATGAGACCCATTACTCCTATTTTGAAGCGTTAAGATTAGGAAGTAGTAAATTCCTTTATTCAGGGCTATGAAAAAAATTAAATTCCAAAAATGTTGACCTTCTATAATTTAGAATGTGTCATTCCTATAGATTTTTTTGGGATGTAAAAATATCTTATAAATATGGGGTGAGGATTAAAAGAAACCATAATATAGAATGGAAACAATTAAAGCAACTGCACTGATTGTAAGCGATGATAACCATTCAGAAAGTTGGGAACATGCGAGAGTCTTAAAAGAACTTCTTGGAAAAAAGGAAATTGAAGTAGGAGACCCCTTCTTCGATCTCAATGAAAAAAAGTACCTGATCAAATTTGAGGTACAAGACCTTCTCTTCCATCTCAATGAAAAAGAGCTCTTGGACAAAATGGAAGCTCTGAAAAAGGATGATATAGAAGTAATGTTAGTATTTTTCTACGATAAGGGCTTTGGCGTATTTATAGATGATGGCGAGAAACTCTCTTGTAGAGAATTATTTAAAAATATTGACAGCGAAAACTGGCCTTCTATGCTTTTAAATTAACCCTTTAGCGGGTAACTGGGTGTTATTGAATATCATATTTTTTATATATAAATACCTTTTGGTCCTATCACATCATAAAACCAGCCAGGAACTTATGCCCGGGGCTAATTTATGGTTTGATTTTCAAATGTAAACTACCTATAGGGTTAAAAATATTTAAAAAAGTTAGCCTTCTATGATTTAGAATTAACCAAGTGGCTATATCAAGTTATTAATAAAGTTGGTTTTTGAATATTTTTTATTTTACATCTTATTATAGAAAAAAAGGTCCATGTGGTCGTATATAACACTGAGGCGAAAAGGGCAGTTGGCTGCCCGTTAAAGGGTTAAAGGAGATAATTGGAAGTATGAATTTTTGAATTCCACCACCTTGGAATTTGGGATGTAGAAATATCTTATAAATATGGGGTGAGGAGGTATTAAAGAAACTATAATATAGAATGGAAACGTTTAAAGCAACTTTACTAATAGTAAGCGATGATAACCATCCAGAAATTTGGGAATATATAAGAGTCATAAAAGAACTTCTTGAAAAAAAAGAAATTGAAGTACGAAACCCCTTTTTTGACCTCAATGAAAAAAAGTGCCAGATCAAACTTGAGGTACAAGACCCTATATTCCATCTCAATGAAAAAGAACTCTTAGACAAATTGGAAGCTCTGAAAAAGGATGGTATAGAATTAATGTTAGTATGCTTCTATGGTAAGGGCTTTGGCGTATTTATAGATGATGGCGAGAAGGTCTCTTGTAGGAAATTATTTAAAAAAGTTGACAGCGAAAACTGGCCTTCTATGCTTTTAAATTAACCTTTTAACGTGTAAGTGGCTATATAAGAATAAAATTGATTTTTGGCTATATATTTTTCTATATATAAATACCTTTTGGGCCTATCACACCACAAAACCAGTCAGGGGCTAATTTATAGCCGGGTCTTCAACTCCAAACTAAAAAATATTAAAAAAAACAAGTTAGCCTTCTATGATTTATTCACTTTACACTCCTTCAGTTACTAATATGTATATATTTGACTTATCTGATTTTCTTTATATATTTAGAAATGATATCTTTTTCCGGTGTCCAGATAAACATCCAATGGAAATATTTGACATATATTACAAGATTCCATATTTAATTAACAATTTTTTTATGGCAGATTGGGAAAAGGAAACTGGTATTTTTGTTTTCTCAATTTTATGGGCTGCTCAGACCATCTATTTTTTTATTGAAAGAAAACAAAATAAAGACTGTCAATTAATATTTACCCATTCCAAAGAGATATTTTTAAAAATTATTCATGTACAAGAGAATTATCACATCAAGAAATCTCTCATTTTTTACCATCTAGAATATCCAACAGTTATTACTCTTCAAGATAAAACCATTGAAATAATAATTAAAAAAGGAATTCCTTTCAAAGTTCTTCCAAAAATACTGAAAATCCGATTATTCCAGTATTTAGATTTTCGGTATATTGTCATGTTTGGTTTAGATGATGAGGATGACGATCCATGGAAGTACCCTCGACCTCCAAGATTCTATATTTAGTTAACATTTTTTTGTGAAAAGGAAACTTTATTTTCTCAATTTCATGGGCTACTCAGACCATCTATTTTTTTACCAAAAAAGATTGTCAGTTAATATTTACCCATTCCAAAGACATATTCTTTAAAATTATTTGAGAATTATTATATGAAAAATCTTTCATTTTTTCAATCTTATTACTCTTCAAAATAAAAACCATTGAAATAATAATCAAAAGAGAAACATTTTTAAAATTATATTTGGTTTATATGATGAAGATAATGATCAATGGATGTACCCTCAACCCCCTGAGATGAAAACCAATTTCAACCCTTGCCGATCTCTCTGGTTGGCGATTGGTTGCAGAACAGAGGCCAAGGGAGAGCGTGATGAGCAGTATTTGGGTAGTCACAAGGAGAGAAGGATGGGTACAGTGAGACTCTGTAAAGGTGCCAATTTGTGAGGATAAGACCCCCCTGAGGAATTTGTGTTGCATACCTCACTTCAATTGATACTATATAACGAGAAGTGGATCCACCATAAGTAAGTTATCCTTTATTTAATTATTTATAACCCTTTAGTGGGCAGCCAACTGCCACAGCAATTGCCTTTTTATATACGACCATCTGGTTATAAATGCACGGAGTAGTGGTAGTAGTTAGTGTTTGATTGTTTTTTGTTGTTATTACAAACCTCTTTCATTTGAACTTTAACTCCTCGGACTAGAGTGGTGGACGGTGCCGCTAGAAAGAGTTTTTGAGCAATATTGTCTGCCGTATTATAGTTTCTATCCAAAAGGCTCCACCGATTGGACAAAAAGTAGTAGTTGTTGTTCTTGTTACTTTAACTGCTGGTACTGATGGAATAGAATTTAATCAAGGCAGATACAACCTACAAAGTCAGCCAAGAAACAGAACTTATGTGTTAGGTAATCCCTAGGTCATGTCCTTCTCATATATTTTTTTTAAGGACAGCCTATATCTTGGACTAAAGGAGGTTAGGAAAAGAAGAAGGTATACATATGTGAGGTTTTTATTGTTTTATTAAAAAGTGATTTTTAAACTTCCTATATTTCAATAACATCAGAAATGAAATGTAGGTTTGTTCTACTTTAAAAGGAGTAGCTTTTTTAAATATATATATTTTTTAATAAACTAAAATTGTTTTTTTTTCAACAGGTGACTGAGAAGTACTGTCAGCTCGAGAGCATTGAAAAAAAATGGGGATTCCATATGAGATAGGTAATCCTGTAAGATCATTTGTGTTTGTGTCAGGGACTGGAATTGACAAAAGGGCTAGGCCGCTATGCTTGGACCTAGCTCGGGCCTCTTCTGTGGCAGGGGCTGTTCCTGTTCACTCATCTATGACTTTCGATAACTCGAAGAAGAAGAAAAAGCAGGGGATTAAACGTAACAATGTATCTGATCTGAAAGGAAACGTGACCAAAAAAAAAAAAGTGATGGAGAGGAGGTTGCCAAACTACAGAGAAGATGCGAGAAGCTACAGGGCGAGATTGCTGACCTGAATCGTCGTCTTGCTATGTTCCATAACCTTTTCAGGAGTAAAGAGAGACTTGGAAACTTTGTGAAATTTTTGGAGAGTAAATAAGTTGCGCTCTTCTAGGGTATCCAAAAAAATAAAACTATTTAACACGACAGAAAAAACATGCCTTCAAAAGGCTACATAGTATTCTGCCGCCGATGTACAAACGAAAGACTCAGAAAGCTATCTTTAGATCG
>NC_137007.1:19966365-20019484 GCF_032717465.1 Coenobita brevimanus
CATCAGAGGAATTAACATTAGAGCCTAGAACACTGGTCAACGCAAGGGATTGGGAAGCACCTGTATCATGATATGTTTTAACTGAATTCCTGTCATTATTGTCCGGAGGACTGACAAAACCATTAGACAGGAAATTAGCACATGAACTCTTGAGAGTGTCACCCACGTTACTGCTCAAAAGAGGAGCTTCTTCATGAAAATTTAATTTACCCCTCAAAGCAAATTTCAATTAACTCAGTTAAGGAATTCAGAACTCTCAAGGGTGGACACTAGACCAATTGACTGAATATTTGAAGACTCCCTTTTTGTTCACATCACGCTGTCTCCTGAAACATTTCTGTAAGTACCCAGCCAAACTTGCTACAATAAGTACATTTACTTATCTGAAATCTAGAGGTGGAGCTGGTATTTACTTCCTAAGAAACATCATCTTTATTCTCTTTTTCCTATTACCTGTACTCTGAGTGAAGGTATGACGTACTTACTCTCAGCTTTCCTTTTTTCTTTAGAATATCTCTTGTGAGTGAGAACATATTCATCAGCAAAAACTGCAGCATCAGACAAATTATCTATTCTTTTCTCATCAAGATATAGCCTTACATATTTATTCATACACCTTTTGAAGTCGTACAACAAAATCATCTGCTTAATTTTATCAATATCAGAATTTACATTCTTAGAATTTCACCACTGCTCTAACAGATCTTCTTTGATTTTTGCGTACTCAACATGGGATTGCTTATCTTGCTTATAAGTTGTCCTAAATTTTACTGTATAGGCTTGGGGAACAAGCTCATAGGCCTTAAGAATCAATCTCTTAACTACATCATAATTATCAGATTGATCCTGAGGCAAAGATGCATAAGTTACTTGAGCTTTACCGGTGAGAACACTCTGAAGGAGTACTGGCTTAATGCTTGCAGCACAATTAAAACCTGTAGCTACCCTCTCAAACAACTGAAAATACTTTGTTAAATCAGATTCATTAAAAGGAGGGACAAGTTTAACATTTTTAGCCACATCGAAATCATGAGAGCTAGATGATCCAGTTCCACCTTGTTTCATGCGATATTCATGGTCTGCCTGAATCCTAGCAAGTTCAATTTGTGCCTGAGCCTGTGCCTGTGCCTCCTGAATATGAGCCTGAGACTCAGCCTCCTTAGCCTCAGCCTCCTTAGCACGAGCCTGAAACTCAGCCTCCTTAGCACGAGCCTCTTCCAGGGCTAGCTGTAACTTAGCTATTTCAATCTGAATTTGCTCATCTGGATTAGTTACATTAAACAAGCTTTTATTAATCATGTCAACAATTTGATCTTTAGAATGATGAGAGCGAACAGTAATTCCCAATTGTTGAGCAACAAGCTTAAGTTCATTCTTTGTTCTGTTTTCTACATCACACACTGTTTGCACATTTGACAAAAAACTTTTGGCTTCATCAAGAGTAGTAATAGTAGACATCATGAATAAATCACAGTCACAAAATATCAAGCAATATCCTTATGATAATATACTGAATATCCTGATTAGAGGACGTCAAATTAATGTTACGGAACAAAAAGAGATAATGAACACTTCAAGTGAGAATACTAAAATCACTACTATCCCGCAAAGTTCCAGGTTCAAAACAAAAGGCTTAGGTAAAATTACAAGTTAAAGTTTAATGCTCAAACTAACAACTAAACATTCAGGACTCATAAGGATAATGTAATCGCAAAACAGGTTAAATATATGGTTAACTGCAGGAGCCTCTATTAACACGAATTTAGCAAGAACAAATTTATCTAAGTCAGAGCTGATAAATGAGAGAACCGAATAATGCTTAGTAAAAGTAAGATATTATATTATTACAGATAAAAATTATTACTTATACTGGCTGACATTAAAAACTCTACATGAATCACAAAAACCTTACCAGGCCAGCGAATCAACGCCCCAGGCTATACAGTACAAGAAAAATGATAATAACACTTATACTCAAATTATACAGCAGCTAGATGGCTGGAGACTTCCTGAGCATTCACAAAAATAATAATACACTATACAGGGGAGGACGGAGATGTGAACAAAATGAGAAGTAGATCTAGGTGGCAACTAATGCAGAGACTGAGCTCATTATATAGGGGGCCGGCAGAGCTTGATTCAATTTGCGAGAAGGACGCGCAAATGAGGGCACAGAGGACGATGAGTTGACACTCCTGCTCTGAACAACAGAAAAAACGACTTACTCTACTGTAAAGGGAGAAGGGGGGAGTGAGGTAGAACACGCAGGCCTGGTCACTATGGAAGCCACATGGCGAATCGTGATGAAACATGCAGCATACTGTACATTAGAATTATACAAAGGATGATGAAATCATAGGCTATGTAACTATCTATCTTTATGTATATATATATATATATATATATATATATATATATATATATATATATATTATATATATATATATATATATATATATATATATATATATTATATATATATATATATATATATATATATATATATATATATATATATATATATTTATATATATATATATATATATATATATATATATATATATATATATATATATATATATATATATATATATATATATATATATTGTTACGGAACAGAGATAATGAACACTTCAAGTGAGAATATTAAAATCATTACTGTCCCGCAAAGTTGCAGGTTCAAAACAAAAGAGTTAGGTAAAATTACAAGTTAAAGTTTAATGCTGAAACTAACAACAATACATTCGGGACTCATAAGGATAATGGAGTGGGAAAAACAGGTTAAATATATGGTTAACTGCAATAGCCTCTTTTTAGGCGACTTTAGCAAGAACAAATTTATCTAAGTCAGCCCTGATAAAATGAGAAAACCGAATAATGCTCAGTTAAGTAAGATATAATATTATTACAGATACTAAATATTACTAATACTGGCTGACATTAAAAATTTTACATGAACCACAAAAACCTTACTAGGCCTACGAATTAACGCCTTAGGCCAAACAGTACAAGAAAAATGGTAAACACTTATACTCAAATTATACAGCAGCTAGATGGCTGGAGACTTCCTGAGCAGTCACAAAAAAAATAATACACTAAACAGGAGAGGACAGAGATGTGAACAAAATGAGGAGTAGATCTAAATAGCAATTAATGCAGAGACTGAGCTCATTATATAGAGGCCGGCAGAGCTTCATACAACTTGTAAGAAGGATGTGCAAATGAAGCACAGAGGACGAAGAGCCGACACTCCTGCTCTGAACAACAGAAAGAACGACTTACTCTACTATAAGGTTGAGAAGACGGGAGTGAGGTAGAACACGGAAGCCTGGTCACTATGGAAACCACGTGGCGAATCGTGATCAAACATGCAGCATACTGTACATTAAAATTATACAAAGGATGATGAAATCATAGGCTATGTAACACCTTCCCACAAAGAAAAAGAAATTTACAAAGAAAATTTCATATTACTCTTAAAGAATCTGTCTAAAGTCTAGATAAGCAATCTGCAATAACATTTTCTTTCCCCTTGACATGTTGTATGTCTAATGAATACTCCTGAAGAAGTAGACTCCATCTTGTCAATCTCTGATTTTTATCTTTAAACTTACTAAGGAATTTCAGTGAGTTATGATCGGTATAAATGACTATGGAGTCAAAACCAGAACACAAATAAACTGAAAAATGCTGTAAACCCAAAATCAAGGCCAAAAGCTCTTTCTCAATAGTTGAGTAGTTCTTTTGAGGTGGAGTGAACTTCTTACTGTAATAAGATACAGGGTGTTCAATACTTTGATCAACCTCTTGCAGTAAAACAGCCCCAGCTCCTGTATCACTCCCATCAACAGCCATCTTAAAATTAATGCTTAGCAAAATCTGGAGTAGCGAGCACTGGCTAACTTAATAGGATAGCTTTAAGTTTACTGAAAGAGGATTCACAGTTATTGGTCCAGACAAATTTAACTCCCTTTTTCAGTAGGTCTGTAAGTGGTGATACAAGAATTGAAAAGTTAAGAACAAATCTCCTGTAATAACCTACCATTCCCAAAAATCTATCTAGCCCTTTCCTACTTTTAGGTCTGGGAAGATCACTTATAACCTGAACCTTAGCTCCTGGTGGTGCAACGTGTCCATCAGCAATTACGTACCCAAGGTACTGAACTTTAGTTTGACCAAACTCACACTTTGATAAATTAGCAACAAGATTAGCCAGAACAAAACACTCAAGAAATTTACTGACATGGCATAGGTGATCTTTCCAGTTGTCACTGAAGATTAATACATCATCAATATAAACAACACACCCTGCCAAACCCTCTGTTACAACATTCATGAGCTTCTGAAATGTGGCTGGTGCATTCTTCATACCATATGGCATTACAGAACATGCAAAAGTCTTTCCTAGTGTTACAAAACATGAGATCTCCCTAGCACATTCAGTCATAGGTACTTGCCAGTATCCCTTTAACAAATCAAACTAACTTATGTACCTAGCCTTTCCGATCTTGTCTATGCAATCTTCCACGCGAAGGAGAGGATAAGTGTCTGTTTTGGTTATCTGATTAACATGTGTGTAGTCGATGCAAAGCCGCTGTGACCCACCTGGCTTAGGGACTAGAGTGACAGAACTCCACTTGCTCTGACAAGGCTCAATCATCTGGTGGCCCAACAGGTAGCCAAGCTCCTTCTGGATGAGAGGAACTTTCACTGGGTTCACACGGTAAGGAGGCAGTTTAATTGGTTTGCGTCTCCAACATCGACATCATGCATCAACACAGTGGTTCTTCCTGGAGGTGTCACGGAACACTTGCGGGTACCCCTGCCCAGTAATGCCAGAAAACTCCTGCCTTTCCTCAGGAGCTAGATGAGAAAGCTTAGTCTGGAGATCATTCATGATATCAGGATTCTTCCCCAAACTATCACTCAGGCTCATACTGCATGAGAGAACTTCGCCCGCAGACTCGGGTGGAACACCACTACAATTGCAGACTAGGTTATTTTCATCCCGCCTGTGATGTAACTTTAGCATGTTGATGTGACAAAGGTTGCTTGTTCTTTCTACGATCTGGTGTGGCGATGACATAGTTGACATCAACTGAGTTTCTTCTCCACGAAATAAGGACCACTAAACTTGGCTTGAAGAGGTTGCCCATGCACCAGTGGCAGAGTCAAAACCCACAGTCTTCTGGCTGAAAGTGGCCCCTTAACCAAGGACTACTTATCATACCAAGTCTTCATCTTCTCCTGAGCAGCTCCTAAATTCTCTCTACTTAGCTGTAAAGCATTGGACAGCCGTTCTTTGAACTTCATCACATACTCCAGCAGATTGACGTCATCTTCACTCCGACGACCAGCATTCCTTGAGTAGCTTAAGGGGTCCTCTTACTTCTCGGCCAAACAGTAGTTCAAAGGGTGAGAAGCCCAGTGATTCATTTGGAGATACTCTTGCGGCAAATACAACGAATGGAAGACCTTTGCTCCAGTCTTGCACAGTGTTCCAAACAGTATTTCCTGAGCATCGATTTGAGTGTTTGATAATATCTCTCCAACGCTCCTTGGGGCTGGGGATGGTAAGCTGAAGACGTGATCTGGGTGATGCCCAACTCTTTCAGAGACTTCTTGAAAACATTGGACATGAAATTACTTCCCCGGTCTGACTGTACCTCCTTGGGCAGACCAAACTTGGTGAAGAACCCTAGTATTTCCGTAACCACGTTCTTTGCTGAGATATTTCTAAGTGGAATGGCTTCAGGATAACGAGTAGCCATATCAATTATTGTCAACACATAAGAAAATCCTGAAGAAGTCTTAGTAAGAGGGCCCACAATATCCACCAACACACGGGTGAATGGCGCCTCAAAAGGAGGAATGGGAACTAGAGGTGAAACCTTTTCGGTCTGATTACACTTCCCCACAACTTGACAGGTGTGACAAGACTTACAATACCAGGAAAAATCTCTGAAGATACCTGACCAGTAGAAGTGTTTCAAAATGCGTGCCACAGTCTTCCTCACTCCAAGGTGTCCTGCCAAACTGGAATCATGAACCACTCTAATGATATCCTGCCTACAAACATGAGGGATGACAACTTGATGTACAACTTCTAATTCACAGTCGGCTGATGCTGTTGGGGGTCTCCACTTTCCCATAAGTTCTCCTGACTTTATATAATAAAAAGTAGAAGCACCAGCTAACTCTTCCTCACTACATGCAGAGTTAGCTAGACCTTTGAACTCAGGGTCAGCAATCTGCAACTCAAGCAACTCTTGACGAGACAAATTATCAACACTACGGGGTGCTGCCACATCTGGTGAGTGGTCCAAATTAGCAAGGAAAGTGTCAGCTAGGATAACATCATCATCATCATTATCCTCTAAGTCACCAGTAACTTTAAACTTAGCCCAAGTGGCAGCACATGCAGAGATCACCTCAGGGACATCACAATCCTGGGTCGCAGTCACTGGTTCACTGGACAACCGAGGAGTAGACTGTAGACTGTAGCACCAGTCGAGCAGGGCAGTACTCAAGGTGGATGGAAAGCTGATGACAGGGAGTGCTGGAGCTCCCGTTTCATCAGCCCTCAGGACTAGTTCCTGACCATCCCCCTTTGCTGAACTTTTTCAGTGTCTCAGTTACACAGAGAGTAGGCCAGCATGCTCTCCAGTACAAATTTCTCTAACTATCTTCACCACACTGCATGCACAGTACACACTACACTTCCTATTCAAAATTTACCAAAATGGCGTCGTCTTATCAAGCCTCGGAGTCCCCAGGGGGGGGGGTCCATAAATGCCCCCACCATCTGCCCGTCTCCCGGTGACGACTCAGGGTGCCTGGAACCACGGTCTGACTCTCTTCTTCTTCATTTCTGCAGCATTCGCAGCCTTTCCTCTAACTTTCGCTCTGGCAGAGCACCACCTCTCCTCCTCTAAACCTCACCTTCTTTTTCTAACGGAGACTCAGCTGTCTGAGACAACTGACAGCAAACCACTTTCTGTATCCTCCTACTTTCTCCTGCTCATTTCAAAGCCAAAGGTGGCTGTTGTGTATATATAAGCAACGACTTATCTTGCTCTCGTGTTCCTGAACTTGATTCTTCTGAATTCTCCACACTCTGGCTTAGGCTTTCCTGCTCATTCTCTGACTAAATATATCTGCTTGCTGTTTACTTATCCCCTAATTCTACTGACTACTCAAAAATTCTTCGACTATCTTACTTCTACGATGGAACACATTCTGTCCATTTCTCCTTTCTCCAAATCTCTCCATTCTTGGAGATTTCAATGTTCACTACCACCTTTGGCTCTCCTCTCCTTTCACAGATCCACCTGGTGGTGTAAGCCTGCATCTTTTCTATCCTTAATGACCCTGCGACAGCTTGTACAGCACTCTACCCATTAGCCCTGACACTTGGTGAGAGCTCCAACATACTTAATGTCTTCCCTCACAACTAATCCTTCTGCTTACTCTGTTAATCTTTTCTCTCCATTGGGCTCCTCCGATCACAACCTTGTGCCCTTAACCTGTCCTATCACTCCCGGTATGGCCTGTGGACCCTCCAGTGAAACGTCGTCTGTGCAGCATTTTGGAGCCGCGGACTGGGGAGCCCTCGAGCAGTACTTCTTTGATTTTCCCTGGAATGATTATTGCTTCCATGGACGGGAGGCCATCTATGAAATGTGCACGCACGCATTACGGAGGTTATTCTCTCGGGCATGGAAGCATACATTTCCTTTCTCATATCCTTTGACTAATGCAAAGAAAACCTTGGTTTAATCCCGCTTGTTCTAATGCTGTCCACCAACAAGGAGAGGGCCTACAAAAAGTACCGCAGGCTGTACACCCCTGAATCACATCATCTTTACGTTTCTGCCCAGAATCATTGCTAAGACTGTTCTTCACTCTACTAAAAATAATTTCATCCATACTAAATGCTCTCAACTCTCTGGCTCTAATTCTTCCCGCTCCTTCTGGCATCTTGCCAAAAATCTTTCTAACAACTTTACCTCATCATCCTTCCCTCCTCTTTTCTACTCTGATGGTTCTGTAGCTATTTCTTCTGCTGATAAAGCAGATCTCTTCACTGAGACTTTCTCCTCCAATTCTACCTTAGACGATTCTAGAGTTACTGTTCCTCCATCACTTCCCCCTCTGACTTCCTCATGGCTGACATTAAAATTTCTTCAGTTGATGTATTTTCTGCCATCACTGGCCTCAGTACTAACAAGGCATATGGGCCGGATGGGGTCCCTCCTGTTGTTCTCAAGAACTGTGCTTCTGTGCTTACACCCTGCCTAGGCAAACTCTTTCGCCTTTGTCTGTCAACTTGTACCTTTCCTTCTTGCTGGAAGTTTGCTCTCATTCAGCCAGTCCCAAAGAAGGGTGACCACTCCCAACCCTCCAACTATCGTCCAATTGCTTTAACGTCCTGTATTTCAAAAGTTTTCAAAGTCAATTCTTAATAGAAAAATTTTAAGGCATCTTTTTCCCTATCACAACGCTTCTTTCAAAGTCGTCAGTATGGGTTCCGTCAGGGGACACTCCCACTGGCGATCTTCTCCCCTACCTTTCAGACTCCTGGTCATCCTCCTTTCAGGACTTTGGCTTAAAGCTTTGCCATTGCCGCCGAAAACATCTCTAAGGCTTTCGATCGAGTCTGGCATAAATCTTTAATTTCCAAACTGCCCTCCTACGGTTTCTATCCTTCTATCTGTGCCTTCGCGCATAGCTTCCTTTCTGGTCGTTCTACTAGCCGCTGTTGTGAGCCAGTCATCGTTCTTCTCCTAGATCTATCAACAGTGGTGTCCCTCAGGGCTCTGTCACCATCACCAACTCTCTTCCTTTTATTCATCAATGATCTTCTAAGCTGTACATCTAACCTTCTCCACTCATACCCTTTGACTCCACACCCCTTCCCCTTTCCATTCCAGTTCCCACAACTTACATCTCAACAGTTACTTCAACAAGCAAGAGATGAGGCTATGGCACACGTAATGTCTGATTTGGCTCGTATCTCTAACTGAGGTAAAAATAATATGGTTGTCTTTAATGCTTCTAAGACTCAGTTCACCACACCTATCAACCCGACAAAATCTTCCACAGGTATACCCACTAATGTTTAATAATATTCAGCTTAATCCTGCATCATCCTTGAACATGCTTGGGGTTTCATTTACTCAGGACTTATCTTGGAAAGATCATATTACATCTCTTGTAAGGAAATCTGCTTCCAAGAGATTGGGTGTACTAAGCCGACTCCGCTCTTTCTTTATCCCTGCACAATTGTTGACTCTATACAGGGGTTTTATCCGCCCCTGTGTGGAGTACAACTCTCATGTGTGGGGAGAGCTCCCCACAGCACAGCTCTTCTCAATAGGATCAAGTCAAAAACTTTTCGTCTCATTAACTCTCCTCCTCTTACTGACTCCCTTCAACCTCTGTCTCTTCGCCGCACTGTTGCATCTTTATCTCTTTTCTGTCGCTACTTCTGTGGTCACTGCTCCTCTGAACTGTCTGCTTACATTCCTCCACCTCTACGACAGGCGCATAGCACCCGTCACAGCAGCAAACTCTCATCCTTTTTCTGTCCAACTCTCTAATGCAAGAGTTAACCGTTACTCCCAGTCTTTCATTTATGCAACAGGTCAACTCTGGAACTGTCTCCCTCTGTCTGCTTATTTCCTGCTGCCTACCAGTCTCCAGTCTTTCAAACACCAGTGTGTCCAGGCATCTCAAAATGATTGGATCTTGAATTTGGCTCTATATTGTATTTTGTTTTTCTCTTGGAGGGAACTGTTACTGCGGGCTCATGGCCTTTGGTTCCTTCTTCCTCGCATAAAAAAAAAAAAAAAAAAAACTGAGGAGCTGGACACACTTGACTTCCACCAATATCATTTCCAAGTAAGAAAGTTACACCTGACATTGGGAGTGTCTCAACAAACGCAACCATAACGGAACCATTAACAAAACCAGACTCTAAATTCACTCTGCACAGAGGGACAGAGAAGTAATTATTCTCTACACCTTGTAAGGTTACAAATTCATCAGAGGAATTAACATTAGAGCCTAGAACACTGGTCAGCATAAGGGATTGGGAAGCACCTGTATCATGATATATTTTAACTGAATTCCTGTCATTAATGTCCAGAGGACATACAAAACCATTAGACAGGAAATTAGCACATGAACTCTTGAGAGTGTCACCCACGTTACTGCTCAAAAGAGGAGCTTCATCATGAGAATTTAATTTACCCCTCAAAGCAGGTTCAGTTAACTCGGTTAAAGAATTCTGGGAACTCTCAATTGTGGACACTAGACCAATTGACTGAATATTTGAAGACTCCTTTTTGTTCACATCACGCTGTCTCCTGAAACATTTCTACGTAGTATGACCAAGCTTACTACAATAAGTACATTTACTTTTCTGAAATCTAGAGGTGGAGCTGGTATTTACTTCCTGAGAAACATCATCTTTATTCTCTTTCCTGTTACCTGTACTCTGAGTAGAGGTAACGTACTTACTCTCAGCTTTCCTTTTTTCTTTAGAATATCTCTTGTGAGTGAGAACATATTCATCAGCTAAAACTGCAGCATCAGACAAATTATCTATTCTTTTCTCATCAAGATATAGCCTTACATATTTATTCATACACCTTTTGAAGTCCTACAACAAAATCATCTGCTTAATTTTATCAAAATCAGAATTTACATTCTTAGAATTTCACCACTGCTCTAACAGATCTTCTTTGATTTTTGCATACTCAACATGGGATTGCTTATCTTGCTTATAAGTTGTCCTAAATTTTACTGTATATCCTTGAGGAACAAGCTCATAGGCCTTAAGAATCAATCTCTTAACTATATCATAATTATCAGATTGATCCTGAGGCAAAGATGCATAAGTTACTTGAGCTTTACCGGTGAGAACACTCTGAAGGAGTACTGGCCAATACTTTTTGGGCCAATTAAAACCTGTAGCTACCCTCTCAAACAACTGAAAATACTTTGTTAAATCAGATTCATTAAAAGGAGGGACAAGTTTAACATTTTTAGCCACATCAAGAAATCACCCCAAGAGCTAGGTAATTGAGTTCCACCTTGTTTCATGCGATATTCATGGTCTGCCTGAATCCTAGCAAGTTCAATTTGTGCCTGAGCCTGTGCCTGTGCCTCCTGAATATGAGCCTGAGACTCAGCCTCCTTAGCCTCAGCCTCCTTAGCACGAGCCTGAAACTCAGCCTCCTTAGCACGAGCCTGAAACTCAGCCTCCTTAGCACGAGCCTCTTCCAGGGCTAGCTGTAACTTAGCTATTTCAATCTGAATTTGCTCATCTGGATTAGTTACATTAAACAAGCTTTTATTAATCATGTCAACAATTTGATCTTTAGAATGATGAGAGCGAACAGTAATTCCCAATTGTTGAGCAACAAGCTTAAGTTCATTCTTTGTTCTGTTTTCTACATCACACACTGTTTGCACATTTGACAAAAATTTTTTGGCTTCATCAAGAGTAGTAATAGTAGACATCATGAATAAATCACAGTCACAAAATATCAAGCAATATCCTTATGATAATATACTGAATATCCTGATTAGAGGACGTCAAATTAATGTTACGGAACAAAAAGAGATAATGAACACTTCAAGCGAGAATACTAAAATCACTACTATCCCGCAAAGTTCCAGGTTCAAAACAAAAGGCTTAGGTAAAATTACAAGTTAAAGTTTAATGCTCAAACTAACAACTAAACATTCAGGACTCATAAGGATAATGTAATCGCCAAAACGGAGTTAAATATGTGGTTAACTGCAGGAGCCTCTATTAACACAGATTTAGCAAGAACAAATTTATCTATAAGTCCAGCCCTGATAAGAATAGAAGAAAAACGAATAATGCTCAGTTAAGTAAGATATAATATTATTACAGATACAAAATATTACTAATACTGGCTGACATTAAAAATTTTACATGAACCACAAAAACCTTAACAGGCCTACGAATTAACGCCTTAGGCCAAACAGTACAAGAAAAATGGTAACAACACTTATACTCAAATTATACAGCAGCTAGATGGCTGGAGACTTCCTGAGCACTCACAAAATTAATAATACTCTATACAGGGGATGACAGAGATGTGAACAAAATGAGAAGTAGATCTAAGTGGCAACTAATGCAGAGACTGAGCTCATTATATAGGGGGCCGGCAGAGCTTGATTCAACTTGCGAGAAGGACGCGCAAATGAGGGCACAGAGGACGAAGAGTTGACACTCCTGCTCTGCTCAACAGAAAAAACGACTTACTCTATTATAAAGGGAGAAAGGGGGAGTGAGGTAGAACACGCAAGCCTGGTCACTATGGAAGCCACGTGGCGAATTGTGATCAAACATGCAGCATACTGTACATTAGAATTATACAAAGGATGATGAAATCATAGGCTATGTAACAATATATATATATATATATATATATATATATATATATATATATATATTATATATATATATATATATATATATATATATATATATATATATATATATATATATATATATATATATATATATATATATATTGTTACGGAACAGAGATAATGAACACTTCAAGTGAGAATACTAAAATCATTACTGTCCCGCAAAGTTGCAGGTTCAAAACAAAAGAGTTAGGTAAAATTACAAGTTAAAGTTTAATGCTCAAACTAACAACTATACATTCGGGACTCATAAGGATAATGGAATGGCAAAAACAGGTTAAATATACTTAGTTTAACTGCAGTAGCCTCGTTAGAACACATTACACTTAAGAACAAATTTATCTAAGTCAGCCCTGATAAAATGAGAAAACCGAATAATGCTCAGTTAAAGTAAGATATAATATTATTACAGATACAAAATATTACTAATACTGGCTGACATTAAAAACTTTACATGAATCACAAAAACCTTACCAGGCCTACGAATTAACGCCTTAGGCCAAACAGTACAAGAAAAATGGTAACAACACTTATACTCAAATTATACAGCAGCTAGATGGCTGGAGACTTCCTGAGCAGTCACAAAAATAATAATACACTATACAGGAGAGGACAGAGATGTGAACAAAATGAGGAGTAGATCTAAATGGCAATTAATGCAGAGACTGAGCTCATTATATAGAGGCCGGCAGAGCTTCATACAACTTGTAAGAAGGATGCGCAAATGAAGCACAGAGGACGAAGAGCCGACACTCCTGCTCTGAACAACAGAAAGAACGACTTACTCTACTATAAGGGGGAGAAGGGGGGAGTGAGGTAGAACACGCAAGCCTGGTCACTATGGAAACCACGTGGCAAATCGTGATTAAACATGCAACATAACGTACATTAAAATTATACAAAGGATGATGAAATCATGGGCTATGTAACACCTTCTCAGAAAGAAAAAGAAATTTATAAAGAAAATTTCATATTACACTTAAAGAATCGGTCTAAAATCTAGATAAGCAATTTGCAATAACATTTTCTTTCCCCTTGACATGTTTTATGTCTGATGAATACTCCTGAAGAAGTAGACTCCATCTTGTCAATCTCTGATTTTTATCTTTAAACTTACTAAGGAATTTCAGTGAGTTATGATCGGTATAAATGACTATGGAGTCAAAACCAGAACACAAATAAAATGAAAAATGCTGTAAACGGAAAATCAAGGCCAAAAGCTCTTTCTCAATAGTTGAGTAGTTCTTTTGAGGTGGAGTGAACTTCTTACTGTAATAAGATACATGGTGTTCAATACCCTGATCATCCTCTTGCAGCAAAACAGCCCCAGCTCTTGTATCACTCCTATCAACAGCCATCTTAAAATTAATGCTTAGCAAAATCTGGAGTAGCGAGCACTGGCTAACTTAATAGGATAGCTTTAAGTTTACTGAAAGAGGATTCACAGTTATCGGTCCAGAAATATTTAACTCCCTTTTTCAGTAGGTCTGTAAGTGGTGATACAAGAATTGAAAAGTTAAGAACAAATCTCCTGTAATAACCTACCATTCCCAAAAATCTTTCTAGCCCTTTCCTACTTTTAGGTCTGGAAAGATCACTTATAACCTGAACCTTGGCTCCTGGTGGTGCAACGTGTCCATCAGCAATTACGTACCCAAGGTACTGAACTTTAGCCTGACCACACTCACACTTTGATAAATTAGCAACGAGATTAGCCAGAACCAAACGCTGAAGAAATTAACTGACATGGCATAGGTGATCTTTCCAGTTGTCACTGAAGATTAATACATCATCAATATAAACAACACACCCTGCCAAACCCTCTGTTACAACATTCATGAGCTTCTGAAATGTGGCTGGTGCATTCTTCATACCATATGGCATTACAGAACATGCAAAAGTTTTCCTAGTGTTACCGACCAACGAGATCTCCCTAGCACATTCAGTCATGGGTGCCGGCATTATCGCCCCAACAAATCAAACCTTCTTATGTACCTAGCCTTTCCGATCTTGTCTATGCAATCTTCCACGCAAAGGAGAGGATAAGTGTCTGTTTTGGTTATCTGATTAACATGTGTAGTGGAGTACCAAAGCCGCTGTGACCCACCCGGCTTAAGGACTAGAGTGACAGAACTCCACTTGCTCCGACCAAGGGCTCAATCATCTGGTGGCCCAACAGGTAGACAAGCTCCTTCTGGATGAGAAGGGAACTTTCACTGGGATTCACGGTAAGGAGGCAGTTTAATTGGTTTGCGTCCAACATCGACATCATTCATCAACACAGTGGTTCTTCCTGGAGTGGCACGGAACACTTGCGGGTACTCCTGCAGTAATGCCGAAAACTTCTGCCTTTCCTCGGGAGCTAGATGAGAAAGCTTAGTCTGGAGATCATTCATGATATCAGGATTCTTCCCCAAACTATCACTCAGGCTCATACTGCATGAGAGGAGCTTGTACAGACTCGGGTGGAACAGCTACAGTGCAGACTGGGTTATTTTCGTCCCGCCTGTGATGTAACTTTAGCATGTTGATGTGACAAAGTTGCTTGTTCTTTCTACGATCTGGTGTGGTGATGACATATTTGACATCCCTGAGTTTCTTCTCCACGAAATAAGGACCACTAAACTTGGGTTGAAGAGGTTGCCCATATGGACCGGTAGCAGATTCAAAACCTGATCTTCTAGCTGAAAGTGGCGTAACCAGGACTTCTTATCATACCAGGAAGTCTTCATCTTGTCCTGAGCAGCTCCTAAATTCTCTCTCGCCAGCTGTAAAGCAGTGGACAGCCGTTCTTTGAACTTCATCACCTTGCTCCAGCAGAATGACGACAACTTCCTCAGACAGACAGCATTCATTGAGAAGCTTAAGGGGACATCTTACTTCATGACCAAATAGTAGTACAAAGGGTGAGAAGCCCAGTGATTCGTTTGGAGATTCTCTTGCGGCAAATACAACGAAGAAGACGCTGTATCCCAGTCTTGCTGAGGTTCCATACAGTATTTCCTGAGGATCGATTTGAGTGTTTGATAATATCTCTGCAACGCTCCTTGGGTCTGGGGATGAAGTAAGCTGAAGACGTGATCTGGGTGATGCCCTACTCTTTCAGAGACTGCTTGAAAACATTGGACGTGAAATTACTTACCCGAGTCTGACTGTACCTCCTTGGGCAGACCAAACTTGGTGAAGAACCCTAGCATTTCCGTAACCACGTTCTTTTTTGCTGAGATATTTCTAAGTGGAATGGCTTCAGGATAACGAGTAGCCATATCAATTAGGGTCAGCACATAAGAAAATCCTGAAGAAGTCTTAGTAAGAGGGCCCACAATGTCCACCAACTTTTGGGTGAATGGCGCCTCAAAAGGAGGAATGGGAACTAGAGGTGGGAAACCTTTTCGGTCTGATTACACTTCCCCACAACTTGACAGGTGTGACAGGGCTTACAATACCCAGGAAACATCTCTGAAGACATACAACCAGTAGAGGTGTTTCAAAATGCGTACCACGGTCTTCCCCTCTGCTCAGGTGTCCTGCCAAAGTGGAATCATGAGCCACTCTACTGATATCCTGCCTACAAACACGAGGAGTGACAGCTTGATGCTTGTAACCTCAAATTCACAGTCAGCCAGTGCTGTTGGGGGTCTCCACTTTCCCATAAGTACTCCTGACTTTATATAATAAAAAGTAGAAGCACCAGCTAACTCTTCCTCACTACATGCAGAGTTAGCTAGACCTTTGAACTCAGGGTCAGCAATCTGCAACTCTTGACGAGACAAATTATCAACACTACGGGGTGCTGCCTCATCTGGTGAGTGGTCCAAATTAGCAAGGAAAGTGTCAGCTAGGATAACATCATCATCATCATTATCCTCTAAGTCATCAGTAAATTTAGACTTAGCCCTAGTGGCAGCACATGCAGAGAACACCTCAGGGACATCACAATCCTGGGTCGCAGTCACTGGTTCACTAGACAACTGAGGAGCTGGACACACTTGACTTCCACCAATATCATTTCCAAGTAAGAAAGTTACACCTGACATTGGGAGTGTCTCAACCAACCCAACCATAACGGAACCATTAACAAACCAGACTCTAAATTCACTCAGCACAGAGGGACAGAGAAGTAATTATTCCCTACACCTTGTAAGGTTACAGTTTCATCAGAGGAATTAACATTAGAGCCTAGAACACTGGTCAGCATAAGGGATTGGGAAGCACCTGTATCATGATATATTTTAACTGAATTCCTGTCATTATTGTCCAGAGGACTGACAAAACCATCAGACAGGAAATTAGCACGTTCAGTTAACTCGGTTAAAGAATTCTGGGAACTATCAAGGGTGGACACTAGACCAATTGACTGAAGATTTAAAGACTCCTTTTTGTTCACATCACGCTGTCTCCTGAAACATTTCTCCGTGGTATGACCAAGCTTACTACAATAAGTACATTTACTTTTCTGAAATCTAGAGGTGGAGCTGTGGTATTTGCGCCCTGAGAAACATCATCTTCCATTCTCTTTCCTGTTACCTGTGCTCTGAATTGAGGTAACGCACTTAACCTCTCCAGCTTTCACTGCACAGAATGCCTCTTGTGAGTGAGAACATGTTCATCAGCTAAAACTGCAGCATCAGACAAATTATCTATTCTTTTCTCATCAAGATATAGCCTTACATATTTATTCATACACCTTTTGAAGTCCTACAACAAAATCATCTGCTTAATTTTATCAAAATCAGAATTTACATTCTTAGAATTTCACCACTGCTCTAACAGATCTTCTTTGATTTTTGCATACTCAACATGGGATTGCTTATCTTGCTTATAAGTTGTCCTAAATTTTACTGTATAGGCTTGAGGAACAAGCTCATAGGCCTTAAGAATCAAGCTCTTAACTACATCATAATTATCACATTGATCCTGAGGCAAAGATGCATAAACACTTGAGCTTTACCGGGTGAGAACACTCTGAAGGAGTACTGGCCAGCTACTTTTGGGCCAATTAAGACCTGTAGCTACCCTCTCAAGCAACTGAAAGCCTTTTTTGTTAAATCAGATTCATTAAAAGAGGAGGGACAAGACTTCCAACATTTTTAGCCACATCAAAATCATCAGAGCTGGATAGTCCAGTTCCACCCTTATTTCATACGATATTCATGGTCTGCACTGAATCCTAGCAAGTTCAATTTGTGCCTGAGCCTGTGCCTGTGCCTCCTGAATACGAGCCTGAGACTCAGCCTCCTTAGCCTCAGCCTCCTTAGCACAGGCCTGAAACTCGGCCTCCTTGGCACGAGCCTCCTGCAGGGCCTCCTTAGCACGAGGCTGAGTTTCCGAGCTCTGTGCCTAAGGAGGCTGAGGCTGGGAGGCTGAGTCTCAGTCTCGTAATTCAGGAGGCCTGAGCACGAACTCAGGCACCGAACTTGCTTAGGATTCAGGCAGACAAAGAATATCGCATGAAACAGATTGGAACTGGATCATCTAGCTCTGATGATTTTGATGTGGCCCCAAAATGTTAAACCCTGTCCCTCGCACAATGAATCTGATTTAACAGAAACCATTTTCAGTTGTTTGAAAGGGTAGCTACAGGTCTTAATTGGCCCAAAAGTATTGTGAGCCTCCTTCAGAGTGTTCTCTGCAGTGAAAACTCAAGTAACTTATGCATCTTTGCCTCAGGATCAATGTGACAATTATGATGTAGTTAAGAGCTTGAAACTTAAGACCTATGAGCTTGTTCCTCGAAGCCTATACAGTGGAATTTAGGACAGCTTATAAGCAAGATAAACGTCCCATGTGGAAGTATGCAAAGAAATCGAGAAGATCTGTTAGAGCAGTGAGTGAAATTACAAAGAATGGAAATTCTGATTTTGATAGGGGTAAGCAGATGATTTTGTTGTAGAGACTTCAAAAGGTAATGAATAGGCATGTAAGGCTATATCTTGATGAGAAGAATAGATGAGTATCTGATGCTGCAGTTTTAACATTGAATATATTCTCACTCACTGGAAGGTATTCTAAAGAAGAAAGGAAAGCTGAGAGTAAGTACATTACCTCTACTCAGAGTACAGAGTAACAGGAAGAGAATGAAGATGATATTTCTCAGAAAGGAAATACCAGCTCCACCTCTAGATTTCAGAGAAAGTAAATGTACTTATTACAGTAAACTTGGTCATACTACGGAGAAATGTTTCAGGAGACAGCGTGATGTGAACAAAAAGGAGTCTTTGAAATATTCAGTCAATTGGTCTAGTGTCCACCCTTGAGGAGTTCCCCAGAATTCTTTTATCCGAGTTAACTGAACCTGCTTTGAGGGATAAATTGTACTCATGATGAACCCCTGAGCAGAAACGTGGGTGACACTCTCAAGAGTTCATGTGCTAATTTCCTGTCTGATGGTTTTGTCAGTCCTCTGGACAATAATGACAGGAATTCAGTTAAAATATATCATGATACAGGTGCTTCCCAATCCCTTTTGCTGACAGTGTTCTAGGTTCTAATGTTAATTCCTCTTATGAAACTGTAACCTTACAAGGTTTAGGGAATAATTACTTCTCTGTCCCTCTGTGCAGAGTGAATTTAGAGTCTGGTTTTGTTCATGGTTCCGTTATGGTTGGCTTGGTTGAGACACTCCCAATGTCAGGTGTAACTTTCTTAATTGGAAATGATATTGGTGGAAGTCAAGTGTGTCCAGCTCCTCAGTTGTCTAGTGAACCAGTGACTGCGACCCAGGATTGTGATGTCCCTGAGGTGTTCTCTGCATGTGTTGTCACTAGGGCTAAGTCTAAAGTTACTGGTGACTTAGAGGATAATGATGATGATGATGTTATCCTAGCTGACACTTTTTCTCTGCTAATTTGAGACCACTCACCAGATGAGGCAGCATCCCCACAGTGTTGATAATTTGTCTCATCAAGAGTTGGCTGAGTTGCAGATTGCTGACCCTGAGTTCAAAGGTCTAGCTAACTCTGCATGAAAGTGAGGAAGAGTTAGCTTGTGCTTCTACTTTTTATTATATAAAGTCAGGAGTACTTATGGGAAAGTGGAGACCCCCAACAGCATCAGCCGACTGTGAATTTGAGGTTGTACATCAAGTTGTCATCCCTCGTGTTTGTAGGCAGGATATCAGTACAGTGGCTCATGATTCCAGTTTGGCAGGACACCTTGGAGTGAGGAAGACTGCATGGCACGCATTTTGCCACACTTCTACTGGTCAGGTATGGCCTTCAGAGATGTTTCTGGTATTGTAAGTCTTGTCACACCTGTCAAGTTGTGGGGAAATGTAATCAGACCGAAAAGGTTTCACCTTTCTAGTTCCCATTCCCTCCTTTTGAGGCGCCATTCACCCATGTGTTGGTAGATATTGTATGGGCTCTCTTCCTAAGACTTCTTCAGGATTTTCTTATTTGTTGACCCTGATTGATATGGCTACTCATTATCCTGAAGCCATTCCTACTTAAGAAATATCTCAGCAAAGAACGTGAGCTTTGCAAAGGAAATGCTAGGTTCTTCACCAAGATTTTGTCTGCCCAGAGGAGGTACAGTCAGACCTTGGAAGTAATTTCATGTCCAATGTTTTCAAGCTGAGTCTCTGAAAGAGTTGGGCAAATACCCAGATCACGTCTTTCAGCTTACCATCCCCAGACCCAAGGAGCGGGATTGGAGGAGATATTTATCAAACATTCAAATCGAATGCTCAGGGAAATACTGTTTGGAACATCAGCGCAAGACTACTGGGATAAAGGTCTTCTCATTCGTTGTATTTGCCGCAAGAGAATCTCCAAATGAATCACTGGAGCTTCTCACCCTTTGAACTACTGTTTGGTCATGAAGTAAGAGGACACCTTAAGCTACTCAAGGAATGCTGGCTGTCGGAGGAAGATGACGTCAATCTGCTGGAAATGATGACAGTTCAAAAGAACGGCTGTCCACTGCTTTACAGCTGGCGAGAGAGAATTTAGGAGCTGCTCAGGAGAAGATGAAGACTTGGTATGATAAGAAGTCCAGGTTACGCCACTTTCAGCCGTAACCGAAGATCAAGTTTTGATTCTGCTATCTGTGCATGGGTAACCTCTTCAAGCCAAGTTTAGTGGTCCTTATTTCGTGGAGTAGAAAGCTCAGTGATGTCAACCATGTCATCGCCACACCAGATCGTAGAAAGAACAAGCAACTTTGTCACATCAACATGCTGAAGTTACATCACAGGCAGGACGAAAATAACCCAGTCTGCACCTGTAGCAGCTCCACCCGAGTCTGCAAGTGAAGTTCTCCGCATGCAGTATGAGCCTGAGTGATAGTTTGGGGAAGAATCCTGATATCATGAATGATCTCCAGACTCGCTTTCTCATCTAGCTCCCGAGGAAAGGCAGGAGTTTTCGGCCATTACTGCAGGAGTACCCGCTTGAAGTGTTCACGTGCCACTCCAGGAAGAACCACACTGTGTTGATGCATGATGTCGATGTTGAGACGCAAAGCTCAATGAAACTGCCTCATTACCGTGTGAACTCAGTGAAAGTTCCTCTCATCCAGAAGGAGCTTGGCTACCTGTTGGGCCATCAGATGATTGGGCAGCCCCGTCAGAGCGAGTGGAGTTCTCCTGTCACTCTAGTCCCTAAGCCAGGTGGAAGTCACGCAGTGGCTTTGCATCGACTACAGACATGTTAATCAGATAATTAAAACAGACACTTACCTCCTCTCCTTCGCGTGGAAGATTGCATAGACAAGATCGGAAAGGCTAGGTACATGAAGTGGTAGTTTGATTTGTTAAAGGGATACTGTCGAGTACCTATGACTGAATGTGCTAGGGAGATCTCTAAATGTTTTAATAACACTAGGAAAGACTTTTGCATGTTCTGTAATGCCATATGGTATGAAGAATGGCACCGAGCCACATTTCAGAAGCTTATGAATGTTGTAACAGAGGGTTTGGCGAGGGTGTGTTGTTTATATTGATGATGTATTAATCTTCAGTGACAACTGGAAAGATCACCTATGCCAATGTGTCAGTGGGTAAATTTCTTGAGCGATTTTGGTTCAGGCTAATCTTGTTAGCTAATTTATCAAAGTGTGAGTTTGGTCGAGCTTGAAAGTTCAGTACCTTGGATACGTATATGTGCTGATGGACACGTTGCACCACCAGGAGCTAAGGTTCAGATTATAAGTGATCTTCCCAGACCTAAAAGAAATAGGAAAGGGCTACAAAGATTTTTGGAAATGGTAGGTTATTACAGGGAGATTTGTTCTTAACTTTTCAATTCTTGTATCACCTTTTACAGACCTACTGAAAAGGGGAGTTAAATTTCTCTGGACCGATAACTGTATGAATCCTCTTTCAGTAAACTTAAAGCTATCCTATTAAGTTAGCCAGTGCTCGCTCATCTGCCAAATTTTGCTAAGCATTAATTTTAAGATGGCTATTGACTAGGAAGTGATACAGGAGCTGGGGCTGTTTTGACTGGGCTACGAGGATGATCAGGTATTGAACACCTTGTAATCTTATTACAGTAAGAAGGATTCACCTCCACCTCGCAAAAGAACTTTACTCAACTATTGAGAAATAGCTTTTTGCTTTTATTTTGGGTTTACAGCATTTTTCATTTTTTTATTTGTGTTCTGGTTTTGACTCCATAGTCATCTTATACCGATCATAACTCACTGAAATTCCTTAGTAAGTTTAAAGATGAAAATCAGAGATTGACAAGATGGAGTCTACTTCTTCTGTGGAGTATTCATTAGACATACAGACATGTCAAGGGGAAAGAAAATGTTATTGCAGATTGCTTATCTAGACTTTAGACAGATTCTTTAAGAGTAATAAGTGCAAATTTTCTTTGTAAATTTCTTTTTCTTTGTGGGAAGATGTTACATAGCTTATGATTTCATCATCCTTTGTATAATTTTAATGTACAGTATGCTGCATGTTTGATCACGATTCGTCACGAGGCTTCCATAGTGACCAGGCTTGCGTGTTCTACCTCACTCCCCCCTTCTCCCCCTTATAGTGGAGTAAGTTGTTCTTTCTTTGTTGTTCAGTAGAGCGAGGAGTGTCGGCTCTTCGTCCTCTTATTAGCTTCATTTTAACGCGCATCCTTCTTACAAGTTGTATGAAGTTCTGCCGGCCTCTATATAATCGAGCTCAACCTCTGCATTAATTGCCATTTAGAATCTACTCCTCATTTTGTTCACATCTCTTTCCTCTCCTGTATAGTGTATTATTATTTTTGTGGCTGCTCAGGAAGTCTCCAGCCATCTAGCTGCTGTATAATTTGAGTATAAGTGTTGTTACCATTTTTCTTGTACTGTATGGCCTAAGGCGTTAATTCGTAGGCCTGGTAAAGTTTTTGTGATTCATGTAAAGTTTTTAATGTCAGCCAGTATTAGTAATATTTGGTATCTGTAATAATATTATATCTTACTTTTACTGAGCATTATTCGATTTTCTCATTTTATCGGGGCTGACTTAGATAAATTTGTTCATGCTAAATTCGTCTTAATAGAGGCTATTGCAGTTAACCATATATTTAACCTGTTTTTGCCATTACATTATCCTTATGAGTCCTGAACGTATAGTTCTTACTTTGAGCATTAAACTTTAACTTCTAATTTTACCTACCTCTTTTGTTTTGAACCTGCAACTTTGCGGGACAGTAATGATTTTAGTATTCTCACTTGAAGTCTTCATTATCTCTCTCTGTTCCGTAATGATATATATATATATATATATATATATATATATATATATATATATATATTTTTACATAGCCTATGATTTCCCACTATCATCATATATATATATCTAATGTACAGTATATGCATGTTTGATCACAATGTATTATGCTGCATCATTGATCGCAATTCGCCACGTTGTTTCCATAGTGACCAGGCGCATGTTCTACCTCACTTCCCCTTCTCCTTAAAGCATAGTGAGATTAAGTCGATTTTTCTGTTGTTCAGAGCAGGGAGTGTCAACTCTTCGCCCTCTGTGCCCTCACTTTGCGCGTCCCCTTCTCGCAAGTTGAATCTAAGCCTCTGCCGGCCCCCTAGTATAATGAGCTCAGTCTCTGTATTAGTTGCCACTTAGATCTACTTCTCATTTTGTTCACATCTCTAAGTCCTCCCCTGTATAGTGTACTATTATTTTTGTGAGTAACAGAGAAGTCTCCAGCCATCTAGCTGCTGTATAATTTGAGTATAGAGTGTTATTCCCATTTTTCTTGTACTGTATAGCCTGGGCGTTGATTCGCGGGCCTCGGCAAGGTTTTTGTAGATTCATGTAGAGTTTTTAATGTCAGCTAGTATTAGTAATTGATATTTTGTATCTGTAATAATATTATATTACTTTGCCCAACTGAGCATTATTCGGTTCTCTCATTTATCAGGGCTGACCTTAGATAAATTTGTTCTTGCTAAATTCGTAAAGTTAATAGAGGCTATATGAAAGTTAACCATATATGTAACCTGTTTTGCCATTACATTATCCTTATGAGTCCTGAATGTTTAGTTGTTAGTTTGAGCATTAAACTTTAACTTGTAATTTTACCTAAGCCTTTTGTTTTGAACCTGGAACTTTTCGGGACAGTAATGATTTTAGTATTCTCACTTGAAGTGTTCATTATCTCTTTTTGTTCCGTAACATTAATTTGGCGACCTCTTCTCAGGATATTCAGGATATTATCATAAGGATATGCTTGATATTTTGTGACTGTGATTTATTCATGATGTCTACTATTACTACTCTTGATGAAGCCAAAGATTTTTTGTCAAATGTGCAAACAGTGTGATGTAGAAAACAAGTACAAAGAATGAACTTAAGCTTGTTGCTCAACAATTGGGAATTACTGTTCGCTCTCATCATTCTAGGGATCAAATTGTTGACATGATTAATAAAAGCTTGTTTAATGTAACTCCTTCAGATGATCAAACGCAGATTGAAATAGCTAAGTTACAGCTAGCCCTGCAAGAGGCTCGTGCATAGAAGGCTGAGTTTCAGGCTCGTGCTAAGGAGGCTGAGTTTCAGGCTCGTGCTAAGGAGGCTGAGTTTCAGGCTCGTGCTAAGGAGGCTGAGGCTAAGGAGGCTGAGTTTCAGGCTCGTATTCAGGAGGCACAGGCACATGCTCAGGCACAAATTGAACTTGCTAGAATTCAGGCAGACCATGAGTATCGCATGCAACAAGGTGGAACTGGATCATCTAGCTCTGATGATTTTGATGTGGCTAAAAATGTTAAACTTGTCCCTCCTTTTAATGAATCTGATTTAACAAAGTATTTTCAGTTGTTTGAGAGGGTAGCTACAGGTTTTAATTGGCCCAAAAGTATGTGGCCAATACTCCTTCAGGAGATGTTCTCACCAGTAAAGCTCAAGTAACTTATGCATCTTTGCCTCTAGGATCAATCTGATAACCATGATATAGTTAAGAGCTTGATTCTTAAGGCCTATGAGCTTGTTCCTGAAGCCTATGGAGTAAAATTTAGGACAACTTATAAGCAAGATAAGCAATCCCATGTTGAGTATGGAAAAATCAAGGAAGATCTGTTAGAGCAATGGTTAAATTCTAAGAATGTAAATTCTGATTTTGATAAATTTAAGCAGATAATTTTCCTGGAGGACTTCAAAAGGTGTATGAATAAAGATGTAAGCCTATATCTTGATGAGAAAAGAATAGATAATTTGTCTGATGCTGCAGTTTTAGCTGATGAATATGTTCTCACTCACAAGAGATATTCTAAAGAAAAAAGGAAAGCTGAGAGTAAGTACGTTGCCTCTAATCAGAGTACAGGTAACAAGAAAGAGAATAAAGATGATGTTTCTCAGGATGTAAATACCAGCTCCACCTCTAGAATTCAGAAAAGTAAATGTACTTATTGTAGTAAGCTTGGTCATACTACGTAACAAATGTTTCAGAAGACAGCGTGATGTGAACAAAAAGGAGTCTTTAAATGTTGAGTCAATTTGGTCTAGTGTCCACCCTTGAGAGTTTCCCAGAATTCTTTAACCAGAGTTAACTGAACCTGCTTTGAGGGGGTAAATTAAAATTCTCATGATGAAGCTCCTCTTTTGAGCAGTAACGTGGGCATGACACTCTCTAAGAGTTCATGTGCTAACAATTCTCCTGTCTGATGGTTTTGCTATGTCCTCTGGACAATAATGAGAGGAAATCAGTTAAAATATATCGTGATACAGGTGCTTGCCAATCCCTTATGCTGACCAGTGTTCTAGGCTTTAATGTTAATTCCTCTGAAGAAACTGTAATCTTACGAGGTGTAAAGAATAATTACTTCTCTCTCCCTCTGTGCAGAGTGAATTTAGAACCTGGTTTTGTCAATGGTTCCGTTATGGTTGGGTTGGTTGAGACACTCCCAATGGCAGGTGTAACTTTCTTACTTGGAAATGATATTGGTGGAAGTCAAGTGTGTCCAGCTCCTCAGTTCTCTAGTGAACCACTGACCGCAACCCAGAATTGTGATGTCCCTGAGGTGTTCTCTGCATGTGCTGTCACTAGGGCTAAGTCTAAAGTTACTGGTGACTTAGAGGATAATGATGATGATGATGTTATCCTAGCTGACACTTTTTTTTGCTAATTTGGACCACTCACCAGATGAGCCAGCACCCCATAGTGTTGATAATGTGTCTCGTCAAGAGTTGGTTGAGTTGCAGGTTGCTGACCCTGAGTTGAAAGGTCTAGCTAACTCTGCTTGCAGTGAGGAAGAGTCAGCTGGTGCTTATACTTGTTATTATATAAAGTCAGGAGTACTTATGAGGATGTGAAGACCCCCAACAGCATCAGCCGACTGTGAATGGGAGGTAGTACATCAAGTTGTCATCCCTCGTGTTTGTAGGCATTATATCATTAGAGTGGCTCATGATTCCAGTTTGGCAGGACACCTTGGAGTGAGGAAGACTGTGGCACACATTTTGAAACACTTCTACTGGCCAGGTATCTTCAGAGATGTTTCCTGGTATTGTAAGTCTTGTCACACCTGTCAAGTTGTGGGGAAATGTAATCAAACCGAAAAGGTTGCACCTCTAGTTCCCATTCCTCCTTTTGAGGCGCCATTCACCCATGTGTTGGTGGATATTGTGGGCCCTCTTCCTAAGACTTCTTCAGGATTTTCTTATTTGTTGACCCTGATTGATGTGGCTACTCGTTATCCTGAATCCATTCCACTTAGAAATATCTCAGCAAAGAACGTGGTTAAGGAAATACTAGGGTTCTTCACCAAGTTTGGTCTGCCCAAGGAGGTAGAGTCAGACCTTGGAAGTAATTTCATGTCCAATGTTTTCAAGCAGTTTCTGAAAGAGTTGGGCATCACCCAGATCACGTCTTCAGCTTACCATTCCCAGACCCAAGGAGCGTCGGAGAGATATTATCAATCATTCAAATCGATGCTCAGGAAATACTGTTTGGAACATCAGAAAGACTGGAATAAAGGTCTTCCATTCGTTGTATTTGCCGTAAGAGAATCTCCAAATGAATCACTGGGCTTCTCACCCTTTGAACTACTGTTTGGTCATGAAGTAAGAGGACCCCTTAAGCTACTCAAGGAATGCTGGCTATCGGAGGAAGATGACGTCAATCTGCTGGAGTATGTGATGAAGTTCAAAGAACGGCTATCCACTGCTTTACAGCTGGCGAGAGAGAATTTAGGAGCTGCTCAGGAGAAGATGAAGACTTGGTATGATAAAAAGTCCAGGTTACGCCACTTTCAGCCAGGAGATCAGGTTTTGATTCTGCTACCGGTGCATGGGCAACCTCTTCAAGCCAAGTTTAGTGGTCCTTATTTCATGGAGAAGAAACTCAGTGATGTCAACTATGTCATCGCCACACCAGATCGTAGAAACAACAAGCAACTTTGTCACATCAACATGCTAAAGTTACATCACAGGCGGGACGAAAATAACCCAGTCTGCACTGTAGCTGTTCCACCCGAGTCTGCAAGTGAAGTTCTCCCATGCAGTATGAGCTTGAGTGATAGTTTGGGGAAGAATCCTGATATCATGAATGATCTCCAGACTAAGCTTTCTCATCTAGCTCCCGAGGAAAGGCAGGAGTTTTCGGCATTACTGCAGGAGTACCTGCAAGTGTTCTGTGCCACTCCAGGAAGAACCACTGTGTTGACGCATGATGTCGATGTTGGAGACGCAAAGCCACTTAAACTGCCTCCTTACCGTGTGAACTCAGTGAAAGTTCCTCTCATCCAGAAGGAGCTTGGCTACCTGTTGGACCATCAGATGATTGAGCCCTGTCAGAGCGAGTGGAGTTCTCCTGTCACTCTAGTCCCTAAGCCAGGTGGGTCACAGCGGCTTTGCATCGACTACAGACGAGTTAATCAAACAACCAAAACAGACACTTACCCTCTCCCTCGCGTGGAAGATTGCATAGACAAGATCGGAAAGGCTAGGTACATAAGTAAGTTTGATTTGTTAAAGGGATACTTGGAAGTACCTATGACTGAATGTGCTAGGTATATCTCATGTTTTCTAACACTAGGAAAGACTTTTGCATGTTCTGTAATACCATATGGTATGAAGAATGCACCAGCCACATTTCAGAAGCTCATGAATGTTGTAACAGAGGGTTTGGCAGGGTGTGTTGTTTATATTGATGATGTATTAATCTTCAGTGACAACTGGAAAGATCACCTATGCCATGTCAGTAAATTTCTTGAGCGTTGCTTGTCCAGGCTAATCTTGTAGCTAATTTATCAAAAGTGTGAGTTTGGTCAAGCTAAAGCTAAGTACCCATACATAATTGGTGATGTATTAATGAGGACCACCACCAGGAGCTAAGGTTCATGTTATAAGTGATCTTCCCACACCTAAAAGTAGGAGAGAGCTACAAAGATTTTTGGAAATAGTAGGTTATTACAGGAGATTTGTTCTTAACTTTTCAATTCTTGTATCACCAATTACAGACCTACTGAAAAAGGGAGTTAAATTTCTCTGGACCGATAACTGTGAATCCTCTTTCAGTAAATCCTAGTTATCCTATTAAGTTCGCCACTGCTCGCTACTCCAAATTTTGCTAAGACTTAATTTTAAGATGGCTGTTGACGCAAGTGATACAGGAGCTGGGGCTGTTTTGCTGCAATAGGATGATCAGGGTATTGAACACTCTGTTTCTTATTACAGTAAGAAGTTCACTCCACCTCAAAAGAACTACTCAACCATTGAGAAAGAGCTTTTGGCCTTGATTTTGGGTTTACAGCATTTTTCATTTTATTTGTGTTCTGGTTTTGACCCCATACTCATTTATACCGATCATAACCCACTGAAATTCCTTAGTAAGTTTAAAGATAAAAATCAGAGATTGACAAGATGGAGTCTACTTCTTCAGGAATATTCATTAGACATACAACATGTCAAGGGGAAAGAAAATGTTATTTCAGATTCTTTATCTAGACTTTAGACAGATTGTTTTAGAGTAATATGAAATTTCCTTTGTAAATTTCTTTTTCTTTGTGGGAAGATGTTACATAGCCTATGATTTCATCATCCTTTGTATAATTTTAATGTACAGTATGCTGCATGTTTGATCACGATTCGTCACGTGGCTTCCATAGTGACCAGGCTTGCGTGTTCTACCTCACTCCCCCCTTCTCCCCCTTATAGTGGAGTAAGTCGTTCTTTCTGTTGTTCAGAGCAGGAGTGTCGGCTCTTCGTCCTCTGTGCTTCATTTGCGCATCCTTCTTACAAGTTGTATCAAGCTCTGCCGGCCCCTATATAATGAGCTCAATCTCTGCATTAATTGCCACTTAGATCTACTCCTCATTTTGTTCACATCTCTGTCCTCTCCTGTATAGTGTATTATTATTTTTGTGGCTGCTCAGGAAGTCTCCAGCCATCTAGCTGCTGTATAATTTGAGTATAAGTGTTGTTACCATTTTTCTTGTACTGTATGGCCTAAGGCGTTAATTCGTAGGCCTGGTAAAGTCTTTCTGATTCATGTAAAGTTTTTAATGTCACGTGGCTACTCGTTATCCTGAAGCCATTCCACTTAGCTATATCTCAGCAAAGAACGTGGTTAAGGAAATGCTAGGGCATTTCACCAAATTTAGTCTGCCTAAAGGAGGTACAGTCGAATAGACCGAGGAAAGTAATTTCATGTCCAATGTTTTTCAAGCAGTCTCTGAAAGAGTTTGGGCATCACCCAGATCACGTCTTCAGCTTACCATCACCAGACCCAAGGAGCGTTGGAGAAATATTATCAAACACTCAAATCGATGCTCAGGAAATACCTGTTTGGAATTTGCATCAAAAAATAAAGAAGACTGGGATAAAGGTCTTCCATTTGTTTTATTTGCTGCAAGAGAATCTCCAAATATGAATCACTGGGCTTCTCACCTTTTTGTGAACTACTGTTTGGTCATGAAGTAAGAGGACCCTTAAGCTACTCAAAAGGAATGCTGGCTGTCGATGGAAGAAGACGTCGATCTGCTGGAGTATGTGATGAAGTTCAAAGAACGGCTGTCCACTGCTTTACAGCTGGTGAGAGAGAATTTAGCAGCTGCTCAGGAGCAGACTTGGTATGATAATAAGTCCATGTTACGCCACTTTCTGCCAGGAGATCAGGTTTTGATTCTGCTACCGGTGCATGGGCAACCTCTTCAAGCCAAGGTTAGTGGTCCTTATTTCGTGGAGAAGAAACTCAGTGATGTCAACTATGTCATCACCACACCAGATCGTATAAAGAACAAGCTACTTTGTCACATCAACATGCTAAAGTTATATCACAGGTGGGATGAAAATAACCCAGTCTGCACTGTAGGTGTTTCACCCGAAGTCTGCAGAGTGAAGTTCTCTCATGCAGTATGAGCCTGGTGATAGTTTGGGGAAGAATCCTGATATCATGAATGATCTCCGAAGACTCCAAGCTTTCTCATCTAGCTCCCGAGGAAAGGCAGGAGTTTTCGGCATTACTGCAGGAGTACCCTGCAAGTGTTCCGTGCCACCTCCAGGAAGAACGACTGTGTTGATGCATTATGTCGATGTTGGAGACGCAAAGCCAATTAAACTGCCTCCTTACCATGTGAACCCAGTGAAAGTTCCTCCTAATCCAGAAGGACCACAAGATGATTGAGCCCCTGTCCAGAGCTTGAGTGGAAGGTTCTCCTGTCACTCTAGTCCATAAGCCAGGTGGGTCACAGTGAGAAACTTTGCATCGACTGCAGACGTGTTAATCAGATAACAAAAACAGACACTTACCCTCTCTCTCGCGTGGAAGATTGCACTGAGACAAGATCGGAAAGGCTAGGTACATAGAAAGTAAGTTTGATTTGTTAAAGGCATACTGACAAGTACCTATGACTCAATGTGCTAGGGAGATCTCATGTTTTTTGTAACACTAGGAAAGACTTTTTGCATGTTCTGTAATGCCAACCTGTATGGTATGAAGAATGCACCAGCCACATTTCAGAAGCTCATGAATGTTGTAACAGAGGGTTTGGCAGGGTGTGTTGTTTATAGTGATGATGTATTAATCTTCAGTGACAACTGGAAAGATCACCCAAGCCATGTCAGTAGAATTTCTTGAGCGTTTGAGGTCGGGCTAATCTTGTAGCTAATTTTATCAAAGTGTGAGTTAGGTCAAGCTAAAAGTTCAGTACCTTGGGTACGTAATTGGTGATGGACACGTTGCACCAGCAGAAGGCTAAGGAGTTCAGGTTATAACTTTGATCTTCCCAGACCTAAAAGTAGGAAAGGGCTAGAAAGAAAGATTCTTGGGAATGGCTGGTTATTACAGGAGATTTGTTCTAAATTTTCAATTCTTGTATCACCACTTCCACAGACCTACTGAAAAAGGGAGTTAAATTTGTCTGGACCGATAACTGTGCATCCTCTTTCAGTAAACTCCAAAAGTTATCCTATTAAGTCAGCCCAGGGCTCGCTTCTCCAAAATTTTGCTAAGCCTTTTAAGATGGCTGTTGACACGCAAGTGATACAGGAGGCTGGGGCTGTTTTGCTGCAATAGGATGATCAGGGTATCCTGAAGCACCCTCTGTATCTTATTACAGTAAGAAGTTCACTCCACCTCAAAGAACTACTCCAACTATTGACAAAGAGCTTTTAGGCAGCTTGATTTCAGGATTACATCATTTTTCATTTTATTTGTGTTCAGGTTTTGACCCCATAGTCATTTATACTAATCATAACCCACTGGAAATTCCTTAGTAAGGTTAAAGATAAAAAATCAGAGATTGAAGCAAGATGAAGTCTCACTTCTAATCAGGAGTATTTCATTAGACATACAACATGTCCAAGGGGAAGAAAATGTTTTTGCAGATCGCTTATCTAGACTTTAGACAGATTGTTTTAGAGTAATAAGAAATTTCCTTTGATGAAATTTCTTTTTTCTTTGTGTCAAGGAAGGTGTTACATAGCCTATGATTTCATCATCCAACTTTGTATAATTCTAATGTACAGTATGCTGCATGTTTGATCTACGATTAGCCACGTGGCTTCCATAGTGACCAGGCTTCCACTTGTTCTACCTCACTCCCCCTTCTCCCCCTTATAGTAGAAGTATGTCCATTCTTTCTGTTGTTCCAAAGCAGGATTGTCAGCTCTTCAGTCCTTGATTGCTTCAATTTGCGTCCTTCTAACACAAGTTGTATCCAAGCTCTTGCCGGCCCCTATATAATGAGATCAGTCTACTGCATTAATTGTCATAGATCTACTCCTTATTTTGTTCACATCTCTGTCATCCCATGTACTCCCAGTGTATTATTTTTTGTAAGTGCTAGGAACTCTCCAGCCATCTAGCTGCTGTATAATTTGAGTATAAAGTGTTGTTACCATTTTTCTTGTACTGTATGGCCCTAAGGCATTAATTCGTAGGCCTGGTAAGGTTTTTGTGATTCCTTATGCTAAAGTTTTTTAATGTCAACCAGTATTAATAATAATTTGTATCTGTAATAATATTATATCTAGCACTTTAACTGAGCATTATTCGATTTTCACATTTCATCAGAGGCTGACTTAGATAAATATGTTTCTTGCTAAATTACTGATGTTAATATACAGGCATTTACAGTTAACCATATATATAACCTTTTTATGCCAATTACATTATCCCTATGAGTCCTGAATGTTTAGTTGTTAGTTTGAGGAGCATTAAACTTTAACTTGTAATTTTACCTAACTCTTTGGTTTTGAACCTGGAACTTTGCGGGAACAGTAATGATTTCAGTATTCTCATTTGAAGTGTTCATTATCTCTCTCTGTCTAGAACATAACAATATATATATATATATATATATATATATATATATATATATATATATATATATATATATATATATATATATATATATATATATATATATATATATATATATATATATATATATATGTAACACATAACATTTGATTTCATCATCCTTTGTATAATTCTAATGTACAGTATGCGGCATGTTTGACCACGATTAGCCACGTGGCTTCCATTGTGACCAGGCTTGCTTGTTCTACCTCGCTCCCCCCTTCTCCTCTTATTGTAGAGTAAGTCGTTCTTTCTGTTGTTCAGAGCAGAAGTGTCAACTCTTCGTCCTCTGTGCCCTCATTGTCGTGTCCTTCTTCCAAGTTGAATCAAGCTCTGCCGGCTCCCTATATAATGAGCTCAGTCTCTGCATTAGTTGCCACTTAGATCTACTTCTCATTTTGTTCACATCTCTGTCCTCCCCTGTATAGTGTATTATTATTTTTCTGAGTGCTCAGGAAGTCTCCAGCCATCTAGCTGCTGTATAATTTGAGTATAACTGTTATTACCATTTTTCCTGTACTGTATAGCCTGGGGCGTTGATTCGCGGGCCTAGTAAGTTTTTTGTGATTCATGTAGAGTTTTTAATGTCAGCCAGTATTAGTAATATTTTTTATGTGTAATAATATTATATCTTACTTTAACTGAGCATTATTCGGTTCTCTCATTTATCAGGGCTGACTTAGATAAATTTGTTCTTGCTAAATTCGTGTTAATAGAGGCTATTGCAGTTAACCATATATGTAACCTGTTTTGCCATTACATTATCCTTATGAGTCCTGAATGTTTGGTTGTTAGTTTGAACATTAAACTTTAACTTGTAATTTTACCTAAGTCTTTTGTTTTGAACCTGGAACTTTGCGGGACAGTTGTGATTTTAGTATTCTCACTTGAAGTGTTCATTATCTCTCTCTGTTCTGTGACATAAATTTGGCGACATCTTATCAGGATATTCAGGATATTATCATAAGGATATTGCTTGATATTTTGTGACTGTGATTTATTCATGATATCTACTATTACTACTCTTGATGAAGCCAAAGATTTTTTGTCAAATATGCAAACAGTGTTTGATGTAGAAAACAGAACAAAGAATGAAGTTAAGCTTGTTGCTCAACAATTGGGAATTACTGTTCGCTCTCATCATTCTAAAGATCAAATTGTTGACATGATTAATAAAAGCTTGTTTAATGTAACTCCTCCAGATGAGCAAACGCAGATTGAAATAGCTAAGTTACAGCTAGCCCTGGAAGAATCTTGTGCTAAGGAGGCTAAGTTTCAGGCTCGTGCTAAGGAGGCTGAGTCTCAGGCTCGTATTCAGGAGGCACTGGCACAGGCTCAGGTACAAATTGATCTTGCTAGGATTCAGGCAGATCATGAGTATCGCATGAAACAAGATGGAACTGGATCATCTAGCTCTGATGATTTTTATGTGGCTAAAAATGTTAAACTTGTCCCTCCTTTTAATGAATCTGATTTAACAAAGTATTTTCAGTTGTTTGAGAGGGTACCTACAGGTTTTAATTGGCCCAAAATGTATTGGCCAATACTCCTTCAGAGTGTTCTCACCAGTAAAGCTCAAGTAACTTATGCACCTTTGCCTCAGGATCAATCTGATAATTATGATGTAGTTAAATGCTTGATTCTTAAGGCCTATGAGCTTGTTCCTGAAGCCTATAGAGTAAAATTTAGGACAACTTATAAGCAAGATAAGCAATCCCATGTTGAGTATGCAAAAATCAAATAAGATCTGTTAGAGCAATGGTTAAATTCTAAGAATGTAAATTCTGATTTTGATAAATTTAAGCAGATGATTTTGCTGTAGGACTTCAGAAGGTGTATTAATGAACATGTAAGCCTATATCTTGATGAGAAGAGAATAGATAATTTGTCTGATGCTGCAGTTTTAGCTGATGAATATGTTGTCACTCACAAGAGATATCCTAAAGAAAAAATGAAAGCTGAGAGTAATTACGTTGCCTCTACTCAGAGTAGATGTAACAGGAAAGATAATAAAGATGATGTTTCTCAGGAAGTAAATACCAGCTCAACCTCTAGAATTCAGAAAAGTAAATGTACTTATTGTAGTAAGCTTGGTCATTATACGGAGAACTGTTTCAGGAGACATCGTGATGTGAACAAAAAGGAGTCTTTAAATATTAAGTCAATTGGTCTAGTGTCCACCCTTGAGAGTTCCCAGAATTCTTTAACCGAGTTAATTGAACCTGCTTTGAGGGGTAAATTAAATTCTCATGACGAAGCTCCTCTTTTGAGCAATAACGTGGGTGACAGTCTCAAGAGTTCATGTGCTAATTTCCTGTCTGATGGTTTTGTCAGTCCTCTGGACAATAATGACAGGAAATCAGTTAAAATATATCGCGATACAGGTGCTTGCCAATCCCTTTTGCTGACAAGTGTTCTAGGCTCTATTGTTAATTCCTCTCATGAAAATGTAATCTTACAAGGTGTAGGGAATAATTACTTCTCTGTCCCTCTGTGCAGAGTGAATTTAGAGTCTGGTTTTGTTAATGGTTCAATTATGGTTGGGTTGGTTGAGACACTCCCAATGTCACGTGTAACTTTCTTACTTGGAAATGATATTGGTGGAAGTCAAGTGTGTCCAGCTCCTCAGTTGTCTAGTGAACCACTGACCGCGACCCAGGATTGTGATGTCCCTGAGGTGTTCTCTGCATGTGCTGTCACTAGGGCTAAGTCTAAAGTTACTGATGACTTAGGGGATAATGATGATGATGATGTTATCCTAGCTGACACTTTTCTTGCTAATTTGGACCACTCACCAGATGAGGCAGCACCCCGTAGTGTTGATAATTTGTCTCGTCAAGAGTTGGTTGAGTTGATGGTTGCTGACCCTGAGTTCAAAGGTCTAGCTAACTCTGCTTGCAGTGAGGAAGAGTCAGCTGGTGCTTCTACTTGTTATTATATAAAGTCAGGAGTACTTATGAGGATGTGAAGACCCCCAATAGCATCAGCCGACTGTGAATGGGAGGTTGTACATCAAGTTGTCATCCCTCGTGTTTGTTGGCAGGATATCATTAGAGTGGCTCATGATCCCCGTCTGTCAGGACACCTTGGAGTGAGGAAGACTGTGGCACACATTTTGAAACACTTCTACTGGCCAGGTATCTTCAGGGATGTTTCCTGGTATTGTAAGTCTTGCCACACCTGTCAAGTTGTGGGGAAGTGTAATCAGACCGAAAAGGTTGCACCTCTAGTTCCCATTCCTCCTTTTGAGGCGCCATTCACCCATATGTTGGTGGATATTGTGGGCCCTCTTCCTAAGACTTCTTCAGGATTTTCTTATTTGTTGACCCTGATTGATATGGTTACTCGTTATCCTGAAGCCATTCCACTTAGAAATATCTCAGCAAAGAACGTGATTAAGGAAATGCTAGGGTTCTTCACCAAGGTTGGTCTGCCCAAGCAGGCACAGTCAGACTGGGGAAGTAATTTCATGTCCAATGTTTTCAAGCAGTCTCTGAAAGAGTTGGGCATCACCCAGATCACGTCTTCAGCTTACCATCCCCAGACCCAAGGAGCGTTGGAGAGATATTATCAATCATTCAAATCGATGCTCAGGAAATACTGTTTGGAACATCAGAAAGACTGGGATAAAGGTCTTCCATTCGTTGTATTTGCCGTAAGAGAATCTCCAAATGAATCACTGGGCTTCTCACCCTTTGAACTACTGTTTGGTCATGAAGTAAGAGGACCCCTTAAATTACTCAAGGAATGCTGGCTATCGGAGGAAGATGACGTCAATCTGCTGGAGTATGTGATGAAGTTCAAAAAACTGCTGTCCACTGCTTTACAGCTGGCGAGAGAGAATTTAGGAGCTGCTCAGGAGAAGATGAAGACTTGGTATAATAAGAAGTCCAGGGTACGCCACTTTCAGCCAGGAGATCAGGTTTTGATTTTGCTACCGGTGCATGGGCAACCTCTTCAAGTCAAGTTTAGTGGTCCTTATTTCGTGGAGAATAAACTCAGTGATGTCAACTATGTCATCGCCACACCAGATCGTAGAAAGAACAAGCAACTTTGTCACATCAACATGCTAAAGTTATAACACAGGCGGGACGAATATAACCCAGTCTGCACTGTAGCTGTTCCACCCGAGTCTGCAAGTGAAGTTCTCCCATGCAGTATGAGCCTGAGTGATACTTTGGGGAAGAATCCTGATATCATGAATAATCTCCAGACAAAGCTTTCTCATCTAGCTCCTGAGGAAATTCAGGAGTTTTCGGCATTACTGCAGGAGTACCCGCAAGTGTTCCATGCCACTCCAGGAAGAACCACTGTGTTGATGCATGATGTCGATGTTGGAGACGCCAAACCAATTAAACTGCCTCCGTACTGTGTGAACCCAGTGAAAGTTCTTCTCATCCAGAAGGAGCTTGGCTACCTGTTGGACCATCAGATGATTGAGCCCTGTCAGAGTGAGTGGAGTTCTCCTGTCACTGTAGTCCCTAAGCCAGGTGGGCCACAGCGGCTTTGCATCGACTACAGACGTGTTAATCAGATAACCAAAACAGACACTTACCCTCTCCCTCGCGTGGAAGATTGCATAGACAAGATCGGAAAGGCTAGGTACATAAGTAAGTTTGATTTCTTAAAGGGATACTGGCAAGTACCTATGACTGAATGTGCTAGGTAGATCTCCTGTTTTCTAACACTAGGAAAGACTTTTGCATGTTCTGTAATGCTATATGGTATGGAGAATGGACCAGCCACATTTCAGAAGCTCATGAATGTTGTAACAGAGGGTTTGGCAGGGTATGTTGTTTATATTGATGACGTATTAATCTTCAGTGACAATTGTAAAGATCACCTATGCCATGTCAGTAAATTTCTTGAGCATTTAGTTTAGGCTAACCTTGTAGCTAATTTATCAAAGTGTGAGTTTGGTCAAGCTAAAGTTCAGTACCTTGGATACGTAATTGGTGAGTGGACACGTTGTACCACCAGGAGCTAAGGTTCAGGTTATAAGTGATCTTCCCAGACCTAAAAGTAGGAAAGGGCTAGAAAGATTTTTGGGAATGGTAGGTTATTACAGGAGATTTTTTCTTAACTTTTCAATTTTTTTAACACCACTTACAGACCTACTGAAAAAGGGAGTTAAATTTCTCTGGACTGATAACTGTGAATCCTCTTTCAGTAAACTTAAAGCTATCTTATTAAGGCAGCCAGTGCTCGCTACTCCAAATTTTGCTAAGGCTTTTAAGATGGCTGTTGAAGCAAGTGATACAGGAGCTGGGGCTGTTTTGCTGCAAGAGGATGATCAGGGTACTGAACACCCTGTATCTTATTACAGTAAGAAATTCACTCCACCTCAAAAGAACTACTCAACTATTGAGATAGAGCTTTTAGCCTTGATTTTGGGTTTACATCATTTTTCATTTTATTTGTGTTCTGGTCTTGACCCCATTGTCATTTATACCAATCATAACCCACTGAAATTCCTTAATAAGGTTAAAGATGAAAATCAGAGATTGACATGATGGAGTCTACTTCTTCAGGAGTGATCATTAGACATACAACATGTCAAGGGGAAAGAAAATGTTATTGCAGACTTCTTATCTAGACTTTAGACAGATTGTTTTAAAGTAATAAGAAATTTCCTTTGTAAATTCTTTTTCTTTGTGGGAAGGTGTTACATAGCCTATGATTTCATCATCATTTGTATAATTGTAATGTACAGTATGCTGCATGTTTGATCATGATTCGCCACATGGCTTCCATAGTGACCAGGCTTCCGTGTTCTACCTCACTCCCCCCTTCTCCCTATAGTAAAGTCGTTCTTTCTGTTGTTTTGAGCAGGAGTGTCAAATCTTCGTCCTCTGCGCTCTCATTTGTGCGTCCTTCTTGCAAGTTGAATCAAACTCTGGCGGCCCCCTATATAATGAGCTCAGTCTCTGCATTAGTTGCCACTTAGATCTACTCCTCATTTTGTTCACATCTCTATCCTTCCGTGTATAGTGTATTATTATTTTTGTGAGTGCTCCGGGAATCTCCAGCCATCTAGCTGCTGTATAATTTGAGTATCATTGTTATTACCATTTTTCTTGTACTGTGTAGCCTGGGGCGTTGATTCGCAGGCCTGGTAAGTTTTTTGTGATTCATGTAGAGTTTTTAATGTCAGCCAGTATTAGTAACATTTTTTATCTGTAATAATATTATGTCTTACTTTAACTGAGCATTATTCGGTTCTCTCATTTATCAGGGCTGACTTAGATAAATTTGTTCTTGCTTAATTCGTGTTAATAGAGGCTATTGCAGTTAACCTTTTTTTGCCATTACATTATCCTTATGAGTCCTGAATGTTTAGTTGTTAGTTTGAGCATTAAACTTTAACTTGTAATTTTACCTAAGTCTTTTGTTTTGAATTTGAAACTTTGTGGGACAGTAGTGATTTTAATATTCTCACTTGAAATGTTCATTATTTCTCTCTGTTCCGTAACATAAATTTGGCGACTTCTTATCAGGATGTTCAGGATATTATCATTAGGATATTTCTTCATATTTTGTGACTGTGATTTATTCATGATGTCTACTATTACTAATCTTGATGAAGCCAAAGATTTTTTGTCAAATGTGCAAACAGTGTGTGATGTAGAAAACAGAACAAAGAATGAACTTAAGCTTGTTGCTCAACAATTGGGAATTACTGTTCGCTCCCATCATTCTAAAGATCAAATTGTTGACGTGATTAATAAAAGCTTGTTTAATGTAACTCCTCCAGATTAGGAAACGCAGATTGAAATAGCTAAGTTACAGCTAGCCCTGCAGGAGGCTCGTGCTAAGCAGGCTGAGTTTCAGGCTCGTGCTAAAGAGGTTGAGTTTCAGGCTCGTGCTAAGGCGGCTGAGACTAAGGAGGCTGAGTCTCAGGCTCGTACTCAGGAGGCACAGGCACAGGCTCAGGCACAAATTGAACTAGTTAGAATTCAGTCAGACCACGAGTATCGCATGAAACAATGTGGAACTGGATCATCTAGCTCTGATGAATTTGATGTGGCTAAAAATGTTAAACTTGTCCCTCCTTTTAATGAATCAGATTAAACAAACTACTTTTAATTGTTTGAGAGAGTAGCTACAGATTTTAATTGGCCCAAAAAATATTGGCTAGTACTCCTTCAGAGTGTTCTCACCGGTAAAGCTGAAGTAACGTATGCATCTTTGCCACAGGATCAATCTGATAATTATGATGTAGTTAAGAGCTTGATTCTTAAGGCCTATGAGCTTGTTCCTGAAGCCTATGGAGTAAAATTTAGGACAACTTATAAGCAAGATAAGCAATCCCATGTTGAGTATGCAAAAATCAAAGAAGATCTGTTAGAGCAGTGGTTAAATTCTAAGAATGTAAATCCTGATTTTGATAAATTTAAGCAGATGATTTTGCTAGAGGACTTGAAAAGGTGTATTAATAAAGATGTAAGCCTATATCTTGATGAGAAAAGAATGGATAATTTGTCTGATGCTGCAGTTTTAGCTGATGAATATGTTCTCACTCACAAGAGATATTCTAAAGAAAAAAGGAAAGCTGAGAGTATGTACGTTCCCTCTACTCAGAGTACAGGTACCAGGAAAGAGAATAAATATGATGTTTCTCAGGAAGTAAATACCAGCTCCACCTCTAGAATTCAGAAAAGCAAATGTACTTATTGTAGTAAGCTTGGTCATGTTACGGAGAAATGTTTCAGGAGACAGTGTGATGTGAACAAAGAGGAGTCTTTAAATATTCAGTCATTTGCTCTAGTGTACACCCTTGAGAGTTCCCAGAATTCTTTAACCGAGTTAACTGAACCTGCTTTGAGGGGTAAATTAAATTCTCATGATGAAGCTCCTCTTTTGAGCAGTAACGTGGGTGACACTCTCAAGAGTTCATGTGTTAATCTCCTGTCTGATGGTTTTGTCAGTCCTCTGGACAATAATGAGAGGAAATCAGTTAAAATATTTCGTGATACAGGTGCTTGCTAATCCCTTATGCTGACCAGTGTTCTAGGCTCTAATGTTAATTCCTCTGAAGAAACTGTAATCTTACAAGGTGTAGGGAATAATTTCTTCTCTGTTTCTCTGTGCAGAGTGAATTTAGAATCTGGTTTTGTTAATGGTTCCGTTATGGTTGGGTTGGTTGAGACACTCCCAATGTCAGGTGTAACTTTCTTACTTAGAAATGATATTGGTGGAAGTCAAGTGTGTCCAGCTCCTCAGTTGTCCAGTGAACCATTGACTGCGACCCAGGATTGTGTTTTACCTGCGGTGTTCTCTGCATGTGCTGTCACTAGGGCTAAGTCTAAAGTTACTGCTTACTTAGAGGATATGTTATCCTAGCTGACACTTTTCTTTGCTAATTTGAACCACTCACCAGATGAGGCAGCACCCTGTTGTGTTGATAATTTCTCTCGTCAAGAGTTGGTTGAGTTGCAGGTGTCTGACCCTGAGTTGAAAGGTCTAGCTAACTCTGCTTGCAGTGAGGAAGAGTTAGCTGGTGCTTCTACTTGTTATTATATAAAGTCAGTAGTACTTATGAGAAAGTGGAGACCACCAACAGCATCAGCCGACTGTGAATGGGAGGTTGTACATCATGTTGTCATCCCTCGTGTTTGAAGGCAGGATATCATTAGAGTGGCTCATGATTCCAGTTTGGCAGGACACCTTGGAGTGAGGAAGACTGTGGCACGGATTTTGAAACACTTCTACTGGTCACGTATCTTCAGAGATGTTTCCTGGTATGGTAAGTCTTGTCACACCTGTCAAGTTGTGGGGAAGTGTAATCAGACCGAAAAGGTTGCACCTCTAGTTCCCATTCCTCCTTTTGAGGCGCCATTCACCAATGTGTTGGTGGATATTATGGGCCCTATTCCTAACACTTCTTCAGGATTTTCTTATGTGTTGACCCTGATTGATATGGTTACTCGTTAACCTGAAGCCATTCCACTTAGAAATATCTCAGCAAAAAACGTGGTTAAGGAAATGCTGGGGTTCTTCACCAAGTTTGGTCTGCCCATGGAGGTACAGTCAGACCGGGGAAGTAATTTCATGTCCAATGTTTTCAAGCAGTCTCTGAAAGAGTTGGGCATCACCCAGATCACGTCATCAGCTTACCATCCCCAGACCCAAGGAGCGTTGGAGAGATATTATCAACCACTCAAATCGATGCTCAGGAAATACTGTTTCGAACATCAGAAAGACTGGGATAAAGATCTTCCATTCGTTGTATTTCCCGCAAGAGAATCTCCAAATGAATCACTGGGCTTCTCACCCTTTGAACTACTGTTTGGTCATGAAGTAAGAGGACCCCTTAAGCTACTCAAGGAATGCTGGCTATCGGAGGAAGATGACGTCAATCTGTTGGAGTATATGATGAAGTTCAAAGAACGGCTGTTCACTGCTCTACAGCTTGCGAGAGAGAATTTAGGAGCTGCTCAGGAGAAGTTGAAGACTTGGTATGATAAGAAGTCCAGGTTACGCCACTTTCAGCCAGAAGATCAGGTTTTGATTCTGCTACCGGTACATGGGCAACCTCTTTAAGCCAAGTTTAGTGGTCCTTATTTCATGGGGAAGAAACTCAGTGATGTCAACTATGTCATCGCCACACCAGACAGTAGAAAGAACAACCAACTTTTTCACATCAACACGCTAAAGTTACATCACAGGCGGGACGAAAATAACCCAGTCTGCACTATAGCTGTTCCACCCGAATCTGCAAGTGAAGTTCTCCCATGAAGTATGAGCCTGAGTGATAGTTTGAGGAAGAATCCTGATATCATGAATGATCTCCAGACTAAGCTTTCTCATCTAGCTCCCGAGGAAAGGCAGGAGTTTTTGGCATTACTGCAGGAGTACCCGCAAGTGTTCCGTGCCACTCCAGGAAGAACCACTATGTTGATGCATGATGTCGATGTTGGAGACGCAAAGCCACTTAAACTGCCTCCTTACCGTGTGAACTCAGTGAAAGTTCCTCTCATCCAGAAGAAGCTTGGCTACCTGTTGGACCACCAGATGATTGAGTCCTGTCAGAGCGAGTGGAGTTCTCCTGTCACTCTAGTCCCTAAGCCAGGTAGGTCACAGCGGCTTTGCATCGACTACAGACGAGTTAATCAAACAACCAAAACAGACACTTACCCTCTTCCTCGCGTGGAAGATTGCATAGACAAGGTCGGAAAGGCTAGGTACATAAGTAAGTTTGATTTGTTAAAGGGATACTGGCAAGTACCTATGACTGAATGTGCTAGGTAGATGTCATGTTTTCTAACACTAGGAAAGACTTTTGCATGTTCTGTAATGCCATATGGTATGAAGAATGCACCAGCCACATTTCAGAAGCTCATGAATGTTGTAACAGAGGGTTTGGCAGGGTGTGTTGTTTATATTGATGATGTATTAATCTTCAGTGACAACTGGAAAGATCACCTATGCCATGTCAGTAAATTTCTTGAGCGTTTGGTTCAGGCTAATCTTGTAGCTAATTTATCAAAGTGTGAGTTTGGTCAAGCTAAAGTTCAGTACCTTGGATACGTAATTGGTGATGGACACGTTGCACCACCAGGAGCTAAGGTTCATGTTATAAGTGATCTTCCCACACCTAAAAGTAGGAGAGAGCTACAAAGATTTTTGGAAATGGTAGGTTATTACAGGAGATTTGTTCTTAACTTTTCAATTCTTGTATCACCAATTACAGACCTACTGAAAAAGGGAGTTAAATTTCTCTGGACCGATAACTGTGAATCCTCTTTCAGTAAACTTAAAGCTATCCTATTAAGTTAGCCACTGCTCGCTACTCCAAATTTTGCTAAGACTTAATTTTAAGATGGCTGTTGACGCAAGTGATACAGGAGCTGGGGCTGTTTTGCTGCAATAGGATGATCAGGGTATTGAACACCCTGTATCTTATTACAGTAAGAAGTTCACTCCACCTCAAAAGAACTACTCAACCATTGAGAAAGAGCTTTTGGCTTTGATTTTGGGTTTACAGCATTTTTCATTTTATTTGTGTTCTGGTTTTGACCCCATAGTCATTTATACCGATCATAACCCACTGAAATTCCTTAGTAAGTTTAAAGATAAAAATCAGAGATTGACAAGATGGAGTCTACTTCTTCAGGAATATTCATTAGACATACAACATGTCAAGGGGAAAGAAAATGTTATTGCAGATTGCTTATCTAGACTTTAGACAGATTGTTTTAGAGTAATATGAAATTTCCTTTGTAAATTTCTTTTTCTTTGTGGGAAGGTGTTACATAGCTTAATATTTCATCATCCATTGTATAATTTTAATGTACAGTATGCTGCATGTTTGATCACGATTCGCCACGTGGCTTTCGTAGTGACCAGGCATGCGTGTTCTACCTCACTCCCCCCTTCTCCCCCTTATAGTAGAGTAAGTCGTTCTTTCTGTTGTTCAGAGCAGGAGTGTCGGCTCTTCGTCCTCTGTGCTTCATTTGCGCATCCTTCTTATAAGTTGAATCAAGCTCTGCCGGCCCCTATATAATGAGCTCAATTTCTGCATTAATTGTCACTTAGATCTACTCCTAATTTTGTTCACATCTCTGTCCTCTCCTGTATAGTGTATTATTATTTTTGTGACTCTTCAGGAAGTCTCCAGCCATCTAGCTGCTGTATAATTTGAGTATAAGTGTTGTTACCATTTTTCTTGTACTGTATGGCCTAAGGCGTTAATTCGTAGGCCTGATAAAGTTTTTATGATTCATGTAAAATTTTTAATGTCAGCCAGTATTAGTAATATTTTTTATCTGTAATAATATTATACCTTATTTTAACTGAGCATTATTCGGTTTTCTCATTTTATCAGGGCTGACTTAGATAAATTTGTTGATGCTAAATTCGTCTTAATAGTGGCTATTGCATTTAACCATATATTTAACCTGTTTTTGCCATTACATTATCCTTATGACTCCTGAATGTATAGTTGCTAGTTTGAGCATTAAACTTTAACTTGGAATTTTACCTAAGCCTTTTGTTTTGAACCTGGAACTTTGCGGGACAGTAGTGATTTTAGTATTCTCACTTGAAGTGTTCATTATCTCTTTCTGTTCCATTACATTAATTTGGCGACCTCTTATCAGGATATTCAAGATATTATCATAAGGATATTGCTCGATATTTTGTGACTGTGATTTATTCATGATGTCTACTATTACTACTCTTGATGAAGCCAAAGATTTTTTGTCAAATGTGCAAACAGTGTGTGATGTAGAAAACAGAACAAAGAATGAACTTAAGCTTGTTGCTCAACAATTGGGAATTACTGTTCGCTCTCATGATTCTAAAGATCAAACTCTTGACATGATTAATAAATGCTTGTTTAATGTAACTCCTCGAGATGAGCAAACGCAGATTGAAATAGCCAAGTTACAGCTAGCCCTGGAAGAGGTTCGTGGTAAGGAGGCTGAATTTCAGGCTCGTGCTAAGGAGGCTGAGGCTAAGGAGGCTGACTCTCAGGCTCGTATTCAGGAGGCACAGGCTCAGGCACAAATTGAACTGTCTAGGATTCAGGCAGACCATGAATATCGCATGAAACAAGGTGGAACTGGATCATCTAGCTCTGATGATTTTGATTTTCCTAAATATTTTTAACTTGTCCCTCCTTTTAATGAATCTCATTTAACAAAGTATATTCAGTTGTTTGACAGGGTAGCTACAGGTTTTAATTGGCCCAAAAAGTAATGGCCAGTACTCCTTCAGAATGTTCTCACCGGTAAAGCTCAAGTAACTTATGCATCTTTGCCTCAGGATCAATCTGATAATTATGATGTAGTTAAGAGCTTGATTCTTAAGGCCTATGAGCTTGTTCCTGAAGCATATAGAAAATAATTTAGGACAACCTTTAAGCAAGATAAGCAATCCCATGTTGAGTATGGAAAAATCAAAGAAGATCTGTTAGAGCAGTGGTTAAATTCTAAGAATGTAAATTCTGATTTTGATAAATTTAAGCAGATGATTTTGCTGTAGGATTTCAAAAGGTGTATGAATAAAGATGTAAGCCTATATCTTGATGAGAAAAGAATAGATAATTTGTCTGATTCTGCAGTTTTAGCTGATGAAAATGTTGTCTCTCACAAGAGATATTCTAAAGAAAAAAGGAAACCTGAGAGTAAGTACGTTGCCTCTACTCAGAGTACAGGTAACAGGAATGAGAATAAAGATGATGTTTCTCAGGATGTAAATACCAGCTCGACCTCTCGAATTCAGAAAAGTAAATACTTATTGTAGTAAGCTTGGTCATACTACGGAGAAATGTTTCAGAAGACAGCGTGATGTGAACAAAAAGGAGTCTTTAAATATTCAGTCAATTTTTCTAGTGTCCACCCTTGAGAGTTCCCAGAATTCTTTAACCGAGTTAACTGAACCTGCTTTGAGGGGTAAATTAAATTCTCATGATGAAGCTCCTCTTTTGAGCAGCAACGTGGGTGACACTCTCAAGAGTTCATATGCTAATTTCCTCTCTGATGGTTTTGTCAGTCCTCTGGACAATAATGACAGGAAATCAGTTAAAATATATCGTGATACAGGTGCTTGCTAATCCCTTATGCTGACCAGTGTTCTAGGCTCTAATGTTAATTCCTCTGAAGAAACTGTAATCTTACAAGGTCTCTCTGTGCAGAGTGAATTTAGAGTCTGGTTTTGTTAATGGTTCCGTTATGATTGGGTTGGTAGAGACACTCCCAATGTCAGGTGTAAACTTCTTACTTGGAAATGATATTGGTGGAAGTCAACTGTGTCCAGCTCCTCAGTTGTCTAGTGAACCAGTGACTGCGACCCAGGATTGTGTTTTACCTGAGGTGTTCTCTGCATGTGCTGTCACTAGGGCTAAGTCTAAAGTTACTGGTGACTTACAGGATAATGATGATGATGATGTTATCCTAGCTGACACTTTTCTTGCTAATTTGGACCACTCACCAGATGAGGCAGCACCCTGTAGTTTTGATAATTTGTCTCGTCAAGAGTTGGTTGAGTTGCAGGTTGCTGACCCTGAGTTCAAAGGTCTAGCTAATTCTGCTTGCAGTGAGGAAAAGTTAGCTGGTGCTTCTACTTGTTATTATATAAAGTCAGGAGTACTTATGAGAAAGTGGAGACCCCCAACAGCATCAGCCGACTGTGAATGGGAGGTTGTACATCAAGTTGTCATCCCTCGTGTTTGTAGCCAGGATATCATTAGAGTGGCTCATGATTCCAGTTTGGCAGGACACCTTGGAGTGAGGAAGACTGTGGCACGCATTTTAAAACACTTCTTCTGGCCAGGTATCTTCAGAGATGTTTCCTGGAATTGTAAGTCTTGTCACACCTGTCAAGTTGTGGGGAAGTGTAATCAGACCGAAAAGGTTGCACCTCTAGTTCCCACTCCTCCTTTTGAGTCACCATTCTCCCATGTATTGGTGGATATTGTGGGCCCTATTCCTAAGACTTCTTCAGGATTTTCTTATTTGTTGACCCTGATTGATATGGTTACTCGTTATCCTGAAGCCATTCCACTTAGAAATATCTCAGCAAAGAACGTGGTTAAGGATATGCTAGGGTTCTTCACCAAGTTTGGTCTGCCCAAGGAGGTACAGTCAGACTGGGGAAGTAATTTCATGTCCAATGTTTTCAAGCACTCTCTGAAAGAGTTGGGCATCACCCAGATCACGTCTTCAGCTTACCATCTCCAGACCCAAGGAGGGTTGGAGAGATATTATCAAACACTCAAATCGATGCTCAGGAAATACTGTTCGGAACATCAGAGAGACTGGGATAAAGATCTTCCATTCATTGTATTTGCCGCAAGAGAATCTCCAAATGAATCACTGGGCTTCTCACCCTTTGAACTACTGTTTGGTCATGAAGTAAGAGGACCCCTTAAGCTACTCAAAGAATGCTGGCTATCGGAGGAAGATGACGTCAATCTGCTGGAGTATATGATGAAGTTCAAAGAACAGCTGTCCACTGCTTTACAGATGGCAAGAGAGAATTTAGGAGCTGCTCAGAAGATGAAGACTTGGTATGATAAGAAGTCCAGGTTACGCCACTTTCAGCCAGAAGATCAGGTTTTGATTCTGGGCAACCTCTTCAAGCCAAGTTTAGTGGTCCTTATTTCATGGAGAAGAAACTCAGTGATGTCAACTATGTCATCGCCACACCAGATCGTAGAAAGAACAAGCAACTTTGTCACATCAACATGCTAAAGCTACATCACAGGCGGGACGAAAATAACCCAGTCTGCACTGTAGGTGTTCCACCCGAGACTGCGATTGAAGTTCTCCCATGCAGTATGAGCCTGAGTGATAGTTTGGGGAAGAATCCTGATATCATGAATGATCTCTAGACTAAGCTTTCTCATCTAGCTCCTAAAGAAACGCAGGAGTTTTCAGCATTACTGCAGGAGTACCCGCAAGTGTTCCGTGCCACTCCAGGAAGAACCACTGTGTTGATGCATGATGTCGATCTTGGAGACGCCAAACCAATTAAACTGCCTCCGTACCGTGTGAACCAAGTGAAAGTTCCTCTCATCCAGAAGGAGCTTGGCTACCTGTTGGACCACAAGATGATTGAGCCCTATCAGAGCGAGTGGAGTTCTCCTGTCACTCTAGTCCCTAAGCCAGGTGGGCCACATCGGCTTTGCGTCGACTACAGACGTGTTAATCAGATAACGAAGACAGACATTTACCCTCTCCCTCGCGTGGAAGATTGCATAGACAAGATCGGAAAGGCTATGTACATAAGTAAGTTTGATTTGTTAAAGGGATACTGGCAAGTACCTATGACTGAATGTGTTAGGTAGATCTCATGTTTTCTAACACTAGGAAAGACTTTTGCATGTTCTGTAATGCCATATCGTATGGAGAATGCACCAGTCACATTTCAGAAGCTCATGAATGTTGTAACAGAGGGTTTGGCAGGGTGTGTTGTTTATATTGATGATGTATTAATCTTCAGTGACAACTGTAAAGATCACCTATGCCATGTCAGTAAATTTCTTGAGCGTTTGCTTCAGGCTAACCTTGTAGCTAATTTATCAAAGTGTGAGTTTGGTCAAGCTAAAGTTCAGGACCTTGGGTACGTAATTGGTGATGAACACGTTGCACCACCAGAAGCTAAAGTTCAGGTTATAAGTGATCTTCCCAAACCTAAAAGTAGGAAAGGGCTAGAAATGTTTTTGGGAATGGTAGGTCATTACAGGAGATTTGTTCTTAACTTTTCAATTCTTGTATCACCACTTACAGACCTACTGAAAAAGGGAGTTAAATTTCTCTGGACTGATAACTGTGAATCCTCTTTCAGTAAACTTAAAGCTATCTAATTAAGGCAGCCGTGCTCGCTACTCCAAATTTTGCTAAGGCTTTTAAGATGGCTGTTGACGCAAGTGATACAGGAGCTGGGGCTGTTTTCCTGCAAGAGGATGATCAGGGTACTGAACACCCTGTATCTTATTACAGTAAGAAATTCACTCCACCTCAAAAGAACTACTCAACTGCTGAGATAGATCTTTTGGCCTTGATTTTGAGTTTACATCATTTTTCATTTTATTTGTGTTCTGGTTTTGACCCCATAGTCATTTATACCAATCATAACCCACTGAAATTCCTTAGTAAGTTTAAAGATAAAAATCAGAGATTGACAAGATGGAGTCTACTTCTTCAGGAGTGTTCATTAGACATACAACATGTCAAGGGGAAAGAAAATGTTATTGCAGACTGCTTATCTAGACTTTAGACAGATTGTTTTAGAGTAATATGAAATTTCCTTTGTAAATTTCTTTTTCTTTGTTGGAAGGTGTTACATAGCCTATGATTTCATCATCCTTTGTATAATTGTAATGTACAGTATGCTGCATGTTTGATCACGATTCGCCACATGGCTTCCATAGTGACCAGGCTTCTGTGTTCTACCTCCCTCCCCCCTTCTCCCCTATAGTAAAGTCGTTCTTTCTGTTGTTCAGAGCAGGAGTGTCAAATCTTCGTCCTCTGTGCCCTCATTTGCGCGTCGTTCTTGCAAGTTGAATCAAACTCTGGCGGCCTCCTATATAATGAGCTCAGTCTCTGCATTAGTTGCCACTTAGATCTACTCCTCATTTTGTTCACATCTCTGTCCTCCCGTGTATAGTGCATTATTATTTTTGTGAGTGCTCAGGAAGTCTCCAGCCATCTAGCTGCTGTATAATTTGAGTATAAGTGTTGTTACCATTTGTCTTGTACTGTGTAGCCTGGGGCGTTGATTCGCGGGCCTGGTAAGGTTTTTGTGATTCATGTAGAGTTTTTAATGTCAGCCAGTATTAGTAATATTTTTTATCTGTAATAATATTATATCTTACTTAAACTGGGCATTATTCGGTTCTCTCATTTATCAGGGCTGTCTTAGATAAATTTGTTCTTGCTTAATTCGTGTTAATAGAGACTATTACAGTTAACCATATATGTAACCTTTTTTTGCCATTACATTATCCTTATGAGTCCTGAATGTTTAGTTGTTAGTTTGAGCATTAAACTTTAACTTGTAATTTTACGTAAGTCTTTTGTTTTGAACCTGCAACTTTGCGGGACAGTAATGATTTTAGTATTCTCACTTGAAGTGTTCATTATCTCTCTCTGTTCCGTAACAAGCTGTAAAAAGAAATTGACGCTGGAATATGATGCAAGTGACAACGAACTGCCATGAAAATGGTGTAAAGCCACTGTTTTGTCTTTCTGCCACTGAGCTACTAGGCTCTGGGGGTACACAACAATCTGTGTAAATTAAGGTGAAAGTACTGGTAGTAACTCTGAAGTTGGGGAGTGACGGTGCACCGAGGCTGCCACTGTGGGTGAAGACAGCCTAAAACATTTCTCCGGCTGACCATGTAACAGAACTAGACCTTTTAATAAAACTGAGTAGTAAAACTGATATATTTCGTGAAACTTCTTGATGACACTGAGTTTACAACCTACCAACAGCACAGGTTCAAGGTAGTATGAGGTAACTGAAGCTTATTAGCCATATAACAAGGTGAAGGTGGAGACGTGTGTCATAAGGCGTGTCATCATAGTGCTCAATGCCGTGGCTGAGACCTATGAGCTGATGGCAGGTTGTTCACTCACTATCGTGGAACACCAGGCCACATCATCATCAGTGCTACCACAGTAACCTTCTACAGGTATTACCCTAGGTACTCCTTCATGTTTCCTTTCTCGTTTTTGTAATGGGGAAGCTTTGGAGCTGTGGACTGAGACTCTGATGTTTGGGAACTATAGCACGGTACCATACGTGTGTGGAGGTTTGCTTGCTTGGTGGATACCGCATTTGCTTCTCCACTATTTTCTGAACTCTCCCCTTTCCTTAGGTCTGTGTCACTGCCTCAACTAATTTGCCTGGTCCCTTTTCATCTACTGTTGATTCTTCCTTCCTTTCTCCTCCTAAACTCTGTGTTATATCTTTGGTGATAAATAGCGTGAAATCTTCCGAACTTGACAGAATTCTCTTTACTGACGACCCTTAGCACGTTACAACCTGAAGGATTAGTGTGTAATTGTGTGCTAAGTCTGTCCAACTGTGGGTTCCATGGTTGCTCAGCACCACCTCAACATTTGGACCTCTTGCAGAGAAGGAACTACTGCTAAGCTACACTGTGTAATCCGGGGATGTTGTTGCTTTGTGGGTGGGACCCTTGGTCACTGGTTGATGTCCCAACATTGTGCTGGGAGGCTCTGTTCTCCCACACAATGGGTTGCTCTCCTCTTAGATAGGGTGCTTAGCGCATGCACCCAGCTTTCTCCTTGCTTGGGTCATTGGCTGGGTCTGCAGACTCTGGGTTCTGCCTGCAGGAACCTTTCTCTTTCAATGGTCATGATGAGCCTTTTCTTAACCATATGCGATTATGAATATTGTCTCCAGTTCTCCTTTTCCATGGTCCTGCGAATGTTTTTACCCCAGTGACGAAATCTTGTCTCTCTTCCTGATAATTCCTCTGTTCATTCTACTGCTTCACAGTCTCTACCACCTCTACTTTTTTTCTCACTTTACGATGCCAACATCTGTCTCATAGTGCCTTACGTCTACAACTCTGTCCACCTGTTCATTTTTTCTAAAATAACTTTTGAACAATATTTACCTTCACCCTCTCCTCCATCTATCCTTCTTCATCTTCCTTGTCTTCTCCTCATACTTCTTCCCAACTTACTAATCCTGTCTTGACTACCTCTCTTTTGGACCCCAGACTTGGTCTCAGCATATTAATATCACCTCGCCAAATGGATGACCTCTCGCTTCACCTCGTTCTGTTACACAGGTGTTATGTTCTATGTATGACAGTGGGTAACGTCTTTTTCAAGAGTTCAATATATCCAAAGTGGAAAAAGCTAGATCTTTTAGTTCATCCATCTGGAAATCCAGTTTCGTGTCTCACCAGATGAAGGTGGCTTTCGTCTACAGCTTTGTCCATCTGCCATCTTTTTTGTCTTTCATAATCGAGATTTTGCTGATTGTTGAGGTATTTCACTCATTCTTTTCTAACCCGCCTTATCCCAACGTTTTCTGGGCAGTGGTACGCCCCAGTCCCGACATTTTTGGACTTTTTTCTTTTGGCTCAAACATCCACTTTTGGTGAGAAACATCGGAAAATTCATAGAGAAATCGCTCACCTGAGGTTTGACCTGCCCTGTCCCTGAGACAGAATTCACGTCCTGCTACATGATGTGCACTCACATCCTGGACACGTAAATTAATGCGGCAACATTGCAAGGTCCCTTAATTTGCACAATTTCTATTTAATTTGCACAATTTTCAATTTTCGCGAGTTTATTTTTGGCACATATACATGGGACACCTTCCTCTACAAGATGCGAGGCAGGAACAATGCCTTACCCAGCATGACCTCCTCCCCCCTGCATGCCCTTTTCTCAGCACTTCACCTGTTATCAGTGACCTGGCCAGTAGGTTACGTCATGCCACAGTATGAAATTCAGGGCCATAGTGATTCCCCAATCGATGACAATGTGGAGGACAAACATTAGAGGAAGAAACAGTCAGAAATGATGATCAGGTAATGTGGCAAAAAAGGTCAGGGATGGTGATGATTTAGTGAGTGAAACAATGCTTATAATGCTCATATTACCGTTTGAAAACCAATATACTCTCAGACTACATATATAATTAAAAACAAATAAATAAATAAATACCGCTTATAAGTGGTGTATAGTTATCCTCCCATAGAACTCGTTTTCTTTGGAGCCAGCCTGATAGAAAACCCCGTAAGGTAAGGAGGCACTTTCTACCTGGATCGAGTATTTTAAACCTCAGGTGAGCGATTTCTCCGTGAATTTTCGATGTTTCTCACCAAAAGCGGATGTTTGAGCAAAAAAAAAAAAAAAAAAAGCCGAAAAATGTCGGACCAAGCGCATACTACCGCTCAGAAA